>NC_091958.1:56389933-56552433 GCF_031021105.1 Erythrolamprus reginae
AGGGTATCTCAGTTCCCCCATGCCTGACGACAGGGGTGGGTTTTAAGAAGCTTACGAAAGGCAAGGAGGGTGGGGGCAATTCTAATCACTGGGGGGAGTTGGTTCCAAAAGGCTGCGGCCGCCACAGAGAAGGCTCTTCCCATGGGTCCTGCCAAGCGACATTGTTTAGTTGATGGGACCCGGAGAAGGCCCACTCTGGGACTAACTGGTCGCTGGGATTCGTGCGGCAGAAGGCGGTCCCTGAGATAGTCTGGTCCGGTGCCATGAAGGGCTTTATAGGTCATAACCAACACTTTGAATTGTGACCGTATCTTTTACACATTGGAATTAAATATCATAATTCTATGTATTTGACAAATCAAGTACAGTTCAATAGATTAATAGAGCATAATATAATAAACTTAAGTCTTAAATCTTTTGTATGTACACTGATACCCTGTATTACTATATTTTATTTTTATTACAGAGCCATTCACGCCATTTTTGCCATATCTCTTTGGTTTCTTTAGTTCTTATTCCTTTGATTGTGTTCGTCATTTCGTCCATTTCTGCGCATCTGTAAATTTTTTCCATAATTCGGTTTTCAGACGGGGTTTCTTCTTTTTTCCACATTTGCGCTATTGAAATTCTAACTGCTGTCATTATATGCGTCATAAGATAGAGCTTTTGCTTAGAATAATGTTGCTTCCAAATTCTTAAAAGTATACTTTCTGGGGTATATTCTATTTCTTCTTCCATAATTTCTGTGAGCCATTTGTGGGTTATTTTCCAAATATTTTGAATTTTGGGGCAAGACCACCACATATGAAAGAAGGTGCCTGATTGTTCCTTGCATTTCCAACATTTAGTTTTGGATAAATCTTTGCAAGTCTTAGAGGGAGCATGTACCACCTATAAAAGAGTTTCAACAGAAATCCTTATGCAACCCCCCCCCCCCCCAAAAAAAAACCCTGTTTGGTTAACTGCATTACTACTACAGTGATACCTCGTCTTACAAACACCTCGTCATACAAACTTTTTGAGATACAAACCCAGGGTTTAAGATTTTTTTGCCTCTTCTTACAAACTATTTTCACCTTACAAACCCACTGCTGCTGCTGGGATGCCCCACCTCTGGACTTCCGTTGCCAGCAAAGCACCCGTTTTTGTGCTGCTGGGATTCCCCTGAGGCTCCCCTCCATGGGAAATACCACCTCTGGACTTCCGTGGTTTTGCGATGCTGCAGGGGAATCCCAGCAGGGGAATTACAGCAGCGCAAAACAGGCGCTTCGCTGGCAACGGAAGTCCGGAGGTGGGGTTTCCCAGCGAGGGGAGCATCAGTGAAATCGCAGCATCACAAAAACACAGAGGTCCGGAGGTGGGGTTTCGAGGACTTCGGTGTTTTTGCGATGCTGCGTTTTCACTGTTGCTCCCTTTGCTGGGAAACCCCACCTCCGGACTTCCGTTACCAGCGAAGTGCTCGTTTTTGCGCTGCTGGGATTCCCCTGCTGGGATTCCCCTGCAGCATCGCAAAAACACAGAAGTCTGGAGGTGGGGTTTCCCATGGAGGGGAGCCTCGGGAATCCCAGCAGCACAAAAATGGGCGCTTCGGCTGGCAAAAGGGGTGAGTTTTGGGCTTGCACGCATTAATCGCTTCTCCATTGATTCCTATGGGAACCATTGTTTCGTCTTACAAACTTTTCACCTTAAGAACCTCGTCCCAGAACCAATTAAGTTTGTAAGACAAGATATCACTCTATTAGTCTTCTCAGACCACCTTGAAAATAATAAAAGGCAGGATAAAAATAGAAATACATTAAGTATATGATCCACCCAACCCAGCCAGCTTACTTCACAGCTGAGGCTGCGCACACACGCCTGTCGCACAATGCTGAAGAGCTGGGGGTGGTTCGGGTGCTGGTGGCTGATGTATTTGATTGACGTTTCCTTGTCGTGACTGATGTAGCCTGGATGGCCGACAGGAAGGGAACGACACCCCTAAGAGGTGGGAACGAAAGAGAAGTTAATAAAGAAATAGACAACAGGAAATACAGAGGATTCCAAAAATGTTAATAACACCGGTCCACCCAAAAAATAATAATCAGCAAATGTATGTCTGTTTTGGTGTGCTGATTCCAAAAATATGCTTAGTTTTGCTCTATCACACAAAGTCTCTAGAAGCATTTTTTGTTATTGCTTTACAGTGATCCCTCGATTTTCGCGATCCCGTTCTTCGCGAAACGCTATATCGCGATTTTTCCCACCCAATGACGTCACTCTCTTCCTTCCTTTCTCATCTTTCTTTCTCTCTCTCTTTCTCTATCTTGCTTCTTCCTCTCTCACACTTTCTTCCTCCCTCTCTCATCTCTTTCTTTCCTTCTCTCTCTATCTCTCCCCCTCTTGCTGGCGGGCGGCGGGCGGGCGAGCGGGGGCATCAGCGAGGAAGACCCAGGGAAGGTTCCTTCGGCCGCCCAGCAGCTGATCTGCTGGGCGGCCGCAGCAGCAGCGAGCAGACGAAGATCGGGGTTTCCTCGCCGCCCACGCAAAGGGGAAACCCCGATCTTTGTCTGCTGCTGCGCTGCCGAGCAGATCAGCTGCTGGGCGGCCGAAGGAACCTTCCCTGGGTCTTCCACGCCGCCCACGCAAACTCCACCATCTGCGCATGCGCGGCCATGAAAAAAGGGCGCGCATGCGCAGATGGTGTTTTTACTTCCGCAACCCTACATCGCGAAAAACCGATTATTGCGAGGGGTCTTGGAACGGAACCCTCACGATAATCGAGGGATCACTGTATTTCGGATATGCAGATTACTCTTAATGTCGCCAGTATATTTCCTATACCTCATAATAATGATGCTGCTGAGTGAAAACTATACCTGCTATAGGAAAAACTACTGCATTTTTGGAGTATAAGACGCACATTTTTCCTCGCAAAAAGAGGCTAAAAATTTGAGTGTGTCTTATAATCTGAATGCAGCATTTTTTTGAAGCTTTTCCCCCCAGCCCTAGCTAGGTGCTAGCGATCTTCCCAGCTCTTATTTTGCAGGTTCTTTCACTGTTACTCTGTGGAGAATGTTCTCCAAGCTCTAAGTCTTTGCAGAGTTTTTTTCCTTACTCTAACTTGCTCCAAGTAAATTTATTTCCAGTCCCAAACGGGCTAACGACGTTCCCAGCTCTTACTGGCTTGCCAGCTCTTTCATTGTTACTCTCAACGAAGAATGTTTTCCAAGTCATAAGTCTTTGCAGGGTTTTTTCCATTGTTCTACTTGCTCCGAATGTTTCTTTCCAGGTGCTAACAATGTTCCCAGCTCTTACTGGCTTGCAAGCTCTTTCATTGTTACTCTTTGCTAAGAATGTTTTCCAAGCCCCTAAGTCTTTGCACTTTTTGTTTCATTGCTCTAACTTGCTCCAAATGTTTCTTTCCAGCCCTAACCAGGTGCTAATAATGTTCCCAGCTCTTATCGGCTTGCAAGCTCTTTCACTGTTACTCTCAACGAAGAATGTTTTCCAAGCCCTAAGTCTTTGCAGGGTTTTTTCCATTGCTCTACTTGCTCTGAAAGTTTCTTTCCAGGTGCTAATAATGTTCCCAGCTCTTACTGGCTTGCAAGCTCTTTCATTGTTACTCTCTGCAAAGAATGTTTTCCAAGCCCTGTCTTTGTAGGGTTTTTAAATTGTTCTACTTGCTCCGAACGCTTTCCAGCCCTAACCAGGTATTAACCTACTTGCCTCGCACATGTCTGACTTCTTGGGCCCCGGGCTGCTGGAGTCAACGCTGGCCCCTTCGGCCGGACTGTGGGAGCGAATCCTGCTGCTCATCTGAATGCCGCCTTCCTCATCCTCTGCTTGCTCGCTTTGCCCGGGGCTGTCTCCCCCCAGCGGGCCCTGCGGCAAAGGGGCGTGCAAGACCTCCGTGCAGAAGAGGGTGCGAGGGCCGTGCAGCTCGCAGAAGTGGCACAGCACCACAATGGCGTTCATGGTGGCTGTTTTTGAGGCTCAGCTGCAAAAAAAATGCCGAAAATATCCTGTCTTGGCTTTGTGCAATTCAAGATGGAAATGCATTGTATGTCTTGTTTCACCACCAAGAACAACAACCCTGTGAGGTGGATATGGCTGAGAGTGGGGACTGGTGCAAGGGCATCCAGCTGGAAGGAAGGGAAGAAAGGAAGATAGGAAGGAAGGGAGGGAAGGAAGGAAGAAGGAGGGAAGGAAGGAAAATAGGAAGGAAGAAGGAGGATGGAAGGAAGGAAGGAAGATAGGAAGGAAGGAAGGAAGGAGGAGGTAGTTTAGCATGGAAGAAAAATTGTTCTATATTATGTTTTGGTATTAATTTACATTACTATAAAACAAGTGAATTCACTTAAAAGTGCATGAACACAGCCCTTTGCAGAGAACAGCTGGTCAAATGATAAATTTGGTAAATCTATTTTTTGGAGGAAATGTAAGGAATGATCGTCTTTATATTACAAAAACTAATACCACTGTCAAGACATTTATGTACATTTTTACACAAAATATTTTATTTATTTTGTCAAGTACCTATTGGTAGCATACAAAGATATAACAATGTTTCTATACATGGTATCGGTGCTGACAATAGAGTTACATTGGGACAGGGGACGGTAGGCAGGCAGATGCACTTATGCACGCCCCTCAAAACTCGACTCCCATCCTTTCTGCAAATGCTGGGAGTTGTAGTCCCAGCATCTTTGCAGATGGTTCAAGGTTTGGGGGCGGGGGCATTAATGACCCTGCTGCATAAATAACCATGCATGCCTAGATAGGTGTGATTGTGTGTCTGGGGAGGTGATGCTGAGACACACACAAACACCTTTACAATCTGGGAACAGGCTGGTCTTTAAGCCAGCAAGAGATCTGAGGTTAAAACAGCCTCTCTCCCTACTGTCCTACCAGCCCGCGCACGCGACCCTACCTTTATTCCCTCCTCGGGAGCCAGAGCAAGGCGCTAGTCCTGATTGAGGTCCAGTACAAAAGAACTCAAGGGTTTCGTTCTGGTGGGAGCGCGCATGCGCGTTCTTCCGGGTTGTCTGTCGCCGCCCAAAGCGCCTGACTCGGACTCAACGGGAGGAACCATTGAAACCTTGGAGGGGGAACCCAACGAACTTTTGCCTCCCTCGAAACTCCCGCGTGCAATCCAACGCCAGGAAAGGAATGAGAAGCACATCTAAAAACAGTACACGATTCAGCCCTGAATCCTCCCAGAGTTAGCGTTCGGGGTTTCTTTGCCAACTACATCGCAGGATCCCCCTTCGGCTGCCATTGGTTCAACCTGCCACCATTGGGGCTTCCAGAGAAGGGCCAATCCAACTGAGAGGGTGTGTGACGGAGATTTCGCCGGCAATTTATATGCACTTTCAGATTTTAGAAAAGTTCAGATTTTAGGCCTCAAAATACCAAAGCCAAATAGATTGCTAATTCGGAAAGGAGAGGTAACAAGAATATCCTGTCCGCATATTTAGGATTTTATAGGCTTCCCCCCTGGGCAAAATGGTACGACCCGGGGAGTCCTATGAGAGTCACGAGATGGAAACAATGCACAAGTTTATGCAGAAGGGCGTTTATTTAGATTTGTATCTCGCTTTTCCTGCGGGAGTAAATTCAGGCCTTTTACAGACAAGTGCGCCCGTTATTCCACCGCACCATCAATCAAGGTTGCAAAGGCTTGCATGCACACAGCAGCACAATTGGGGGTTCTGCCCCAGAGCATGCAATGCCCCCAGAGGGGTGGGGTGGGGGGTTGAGGTCAATGGGGCAGGTCTGGACAGACACCCAGTTCTTGCCTTCGTTTTCAGGCGCAAGAGGATGATGGGCTTTGGTTCTTGGAGGAGACGGTCCAGGGATTCTTAGCCTCAGCAACTCACTTTTTCTTTCATTTTTTTTCTTTCTTTGGCAAGGATTTGAACAAAAGAACAAGGGGCCACAATCTGAGGTTAGTTGGAATGATCAGAAGCAACGTGAGAAAATATTGTTTTACTGAAGAGGAGTAGATGCTTGGAAGAAACTTCCAGCAGACGTGGTTGGTAAATCCACAGTGACTGAATTTAAACATGCCTGAGATAAACATAGATCCATCCTAAGATAAAATACAGGAAACAGTATAAGGGCAGACTAGATGGACGGTCTTTTTCTGCCATCCTCTATGTTCTTTCTTTCCTCTCTTTTTTTTTCCTTTCTCTTTCTCTCTCTCCCTCCCTTCTTTCAATTTATATTGCCTCCGATTTGCCCATGGCGACTCAGGGCAGCTTACAGAACTAAGATAGTTTGTGGACTCCAACTCCCACAATCCCCCACCCAGCCACGCAGGAGCATGGGAATCTTCCTGGTTCTTGTTGAACTTCTCTATCTGACGCATGCAAGAAGCACGTTATTTTGGGGGGGGGGACACGTACGGTTGAGACCTCTCCCCAGACTCTACATCTCCTTGACAATTTTTACAACTCGTGGATTTCCCATTCCCAGAATTCCCTGGTCCAAACGCTGGCTGAGGAATCCTGGGAGTTGAAGTCCACGCGTCGCAAAGTTGCCGAGGTTGGACGAGATTCCCCACTGTAGGATCCTGGGATGAGATTCAGGATTATTACAGGTTCCCCTTTGCCAGAATTCCCAGAGGCAGAAGAAACACAGAGGTGATGCTAAGGAATTCCCAACTGCAGAGTTGGGAATACTAAAACAGCCAGGAGATATTAAAACACTTTGAGGGATCATGAAATTCTCCCTGGCAAATCAAAGCAAAAAACCTTTGAGATCCAAATTTGGAGAGAAAAGAGAATCACAAATACGTATCAGGAAAGACTCCATGAACTCCATCTGTAGAGTCTGGAGGACAGAAGGAAAAGGGGGGACATGATCGAAACATTTAAATATGTTAAAGGGTTAAATAAGGTCCAGGAGGGAAGTGTTTTTAATAGGAAAGTGAACACAAGAACAAGGGGACACAATCTGAAGTTAGTGGGGAGAAAGATCAAAAGCTACATGAGAAAATATTATTTGACTGAAAGAGTAGATGATCCTTGGAACAAACTTCCAGCAGACATGGTTGGTCAATCCACAGTAACTGAATTTAAACATGCCTGGGATAAACATAGATCCATCCTAAGATAAAATACAGGAAATAGTATAAGGGCAGACTAGATGGACCATGAGGTCTTTTTCTGCCGTCAGTCTTCTATGTTTCTATACTTTCCCTTAATTTAAACTTACTAAACCATTCTGATTTTTGCTGCAAGAAAACTGCTTTCCACACAAACAATGAGTTTTCATGCGATCAGAAATCTTAACTCGCCTGATAAAACTTTACGTGGATTTTTTTGGGTTTGTTTTTTTTAAAGGAAGCCATTGCCAAAGCTGTAACGTTCATAAAACAAAAAAAGTGAATTATTTAATGCATTAACAACGTTAAATCTCAAGATAAATCCACAACAGAACGAGACTTTTTCATTTCCTTTCTTCGTAGAGCATTCCCCACCCCCACCCCCAAAATCATACAGTACTGAGAAGACATTTTATTAAATCCAGATGCAACAGACAGTTCTCTGCTTTCTTCTTGGGTTTTTTTCCCTCCTTAACACTCAAATCCTAAGCTGTCTCTTTAGCGGGTGGGGTTTTTTTCTACGTATGTATGTATATGTGTGTTTTACAAGAGGGTAGCAAGCAAATATGTGATTTTCAAGAATAACTGGATGGTTTGCTTCCTGATTCGTCTTCTTGGGAGCCCATGCTCTGCAAAGGAAAAAAGAAGAATTGTTGTGAATCTGAAAGAGCGGAAGACAAAATCCCTTGTGTTTCTGAGGGGTCTAACACATGGCAACGCCAAATCTCAACTAGCAAATGCTGTGTCCTACACATTGGGAAGAAGAATGTGAACTCCAAATACGAACTGAATAATCAAATTATCACAGATAATCCCCACTCGGTTAAAGACCTTGGTATACTAATAACAAAAGATTTAAGTGCCAAAGCCCACTGCAACAACATAGCCAAGAAGGCTTCAAGAGTTGTAAACCTAATCCTACGTAGCTTCTGCTCTGGCAATCTCACACTACTTACCAGAGCTTACAAAACTTTTGCCAGACCCATCCTCAAATACAGCTCATCTGTTTGGAACCCATATCGCATCTCAGACATTAACACCCTTGAAAATGTCCAAAGATACTTCACCAGAAGAGCCCTTCACTCCTCCACTCAAAATAGAATACCCTAACTTCAGTAACCGAGTTGTCGAAGCGTGGAACACATTACCGGACTCCATAGTGTCATCCCCAAACCCCCAACACTTTACCCTTAGATGATCCACGGTTGACCTATCCAGATTCCTAAGAGGTCAGTAAGGGGCGAGTACAAGTGCACTCGAGTGCCTTCCATCCCCTGCCTTATTACTCTCCTATATCTCCTATACCTTCCTTCTATTCCTATATCTCTTCTTCTATTCTTTCATTGATATGTTCTATTCCTATACCTTCTTTTCTATTATTTCTTAGATATATTTTACTATGAGTATCTCCTCTATAACCTTCACCATGTATTTTATTATGTATATATAGATATATACCCACTAAAACCCTCATTGTGTATTGGACTAAATAAATAAATAAATAAATAAAATAAATAAATTTATTTATTTATTATTTAGATTTGTATGCTGCCCCTCTCCGCAGTAGAACAAATAAATTAAATAAATAAATAAAATAAAATAAATCTAGGCACACATCGTGTCAAGGCTCCAGGTAACAGCCGAACTAAATCAGAATCTGGATCAAAGTGCTCCTCAAAGTTCAAATTTATTTCCGGAGCCATCCTGGCACCTGTTGTGGTTGGCTCTGGCCCAGCTCCTGTCCCAGGGAATGGGGAGGTGGATGCAGGGGAAACTTCAACATGTCACAGGCCTGTGTTATTGCCGACAGAATCGGTGCAGAGTTTAGTTTCCTCGGACGAAGAAGGTGGGAGTGACTCGGCAGAGGGGGGCTTGGCACACAGCCCAGGCAGTCAATCTCCCTTATCTTCCTTTGATTCGGATGAAGACGTTTTGGACCCACGCAAGCGCAGAATTATGCGTAGAAGAGACCAAGTTAAGGACATATTACAGGAAATAAGGGAGGCCACCTGTGTTTGGGTGGGGCTCCAGTAATTAGGGCTGCTGCTATAAATAGCAGCGTGTGGGTTTGGCCATTGTGGAAGAATATCTGATCGCAGTTCTTCAGGAATCGTGCCTTGACTTTGTTGATTTTTCACATCTTTGAAACCAAAGCAGAGCAACGTGTGTGCGTGTGTGTCTCACTTCGTTGGAAGAAGAAGGGGTGTGAAGTTTCTTCACAGCTGCTAGCTAAGTACTTAATGACTGCTTAAAGGAACTTGTACAGACTACCTGGTTGTTTTGGGAAGAGTGCTCTTTGCAATACGAAAAGAGTGCTTAGTTTATTTTTAATTTTGTGATAAAGAACATTGTTTTGGACTTTCAAACGTGTGTGTGTCTGCAATTTGTACCCGGGAGGCTCCTACCAGAGAGCCCGGCAGAACAATGGCGAATAGCATTTGATTCCAGGAGGGCTCGGATGCTTACCTTCTGCACAAACTGAGGATTCACGGTAATCTCCTGATCCATCGCTTTCAGTCTCTCATCGAGTTCTATACATTTCAACATCTAAAAGAAGACAAGAGGGATTCCTTTGGTGACTGTTTTATAGCCCATAATAGACAAAGGGCTGCAAAAGGTGATGGGAATTAGCCGAGATGCCAAAATTGACTGCTTTGATTAAAGAAAAGGACACAATTTTGTTTGTAGTTGGAAGGAAACAGCTTCTGGATGTTTACCTTTGAGGTGGGAAGCGGGATGAAACTTTTGATACCTTGGGCTTTGCTTATTTTAGATAGGTTTGCTGTTATAGAAATGGCTGGTGTATATTATCAAAAGTAAAAACGGAAGGTTTTATGTTATGACCTTATTCTAGTTATTCTCCAGTACTGTGAGTCTCTGACTTACAACCATTTATTCAATGGCTGTTTTAAGTTACGACGGAACCAGCAAACCTCATTTACCTCTTGGTCAATGTTGTGGAGCATCGCCGGGTTGTTATATTTCTCGGGATTGTCGTGAAAACAAACCATGCCGTCTTTCTGGTTGATGCTTGCGAAAATTTCACCGTCTTCTATCTGCATAAAAAAAGGGACACGACTGAAGCAGGATTTTGCTTGGAACGAGCCCTTTTTCCTGGCTTGGTTGTTTTCGTGCTATTCAGCTATCATAGATAGATAGATTAGATAGATAGATAGATAGATAGATAGATAGATAGATAGATAGATAGATAGATAGATAGATAGATAGATAGATAGATTAGATAGATAGATTAGATAGATAGATAGATAGATAGATAGATAGATAGATAGATAGATAGATAGATAGATAGATAGATAGATTTCCAGCCAAGGCAAAAGGCCTTACCATATGAAGGACGTATTTCTCTGCCTCCTGAGGCCCCGATAATTGCACTCGGCTCGCCATGTCTTGTAACGACAATGTTAAAAAGGTCTGAAAAGAAGCACAGCCAAAACAGAACAGTTAATCAGTGGAACAGCTTGCCACCAGAAGTTGTGAATGCCCCGATACTAGAGGTTTTAAAGAAGATGTTGGATAACCCTCTGTCTGAAATAGTGTAGGGTTTCCTGCCTAGGCAGGGGGTTGGACTAGAAGACCTCCAGGGTCCCTTGTTATTTATTTATTTATTTATTTATTTATTTAATTGGATTTGTATGCCGCCCCTCTCCTATGCCACCCAATCCTGTAGGACTCAGGGCAGCTTACAACAATAAAAAACAATACAATGATACAATGATACAAAAAGAAGTCAAACAACAACAATTAAAACTCCAAAACTGTAACAAACAGAATAGAGAGAATAGAATAGAATAGAATTCTTTATTGGCCAAGTGTGATTGGACACACAAGGAATTTCTCTTTGGTGCAGATGCTCTCAGCGCACATAAAAGAAAAAGGTACATTTGTCAAGAATCGTGTCAAGAATCAAACCCAAATTATAACACCTCCCCCAAAACAATCTAACAAACATCTATACTAACAAATATAATTCGAGCACCTCTGGTGTTAAAATTCATGGGGCCCCCAGGCCTGTCGGCAAAGCCAAGTTTTAACAGCTTTTTGAAAAGCCAGTAGAGTGGGAGCAGTGCAAACATCCTGGGGGAGTTGGTTCCCTAGAGCTGGGGCAGCAACAGAAAAGGCCCTTCCCCGCGGTCCTGCCAACCTACATTGTTTAGTCGACGGGACTTGAAGGAGGCCGATTCTGTGCGGTCTAATAGGCCTCTAAGAGGTGGTATTATTATTATTATTATTATTATTATTATTATTATTATTAAATGGAGACATTGACCAAGTTATCCCTTCTGTTATCCCTTTCTCTAAAATCTCACCTGCGAAGTGGAATTCTGCAAGACACTGCAGAGTTTTAAAAGAGAGGGAGGGTTAACTTTTGCAAGGCAATATGAAATTCGAGTCATTTTTCTCTGCAGGAGCCTTGGGAGGGTGTGTGAGTGTGTGTGCCTCACCTTAGTTAGCCTCTGGATGTTCTTTTTGTACAGCGAGGACAAGCACTGTTTCACCAGGCCCATGTTGTTATCCCGGGTAAAGGTCTCGCTGTGCTTGTTCACCAGACTTCGCAGCTCAGAAGGCTTATTGGTGGCATACACTTGCGCTAATTCGTGATACGCGTTGCTAAGCGGCTGCAGGGGAAAGAACAGGACAGGTTGTGGGAACAGAAGGGGGGGGGGCAATTGCAACCTCTAATGGTCTAATGCAGTGTTTCCCAACCTTGGCAATTTGAAGATATCTGGACTTCAACTCCCAGAATTCCCCAGCCAGCATTCGCTGGCTGGGGAATTCTGGGAGTTGAAGTCCAGATCTCCTCAAGTTGCCAAGGTTGGGAAACACTGTTGTAGTCACTCTTCTTTCCTTCCACTGCTAATTGGAAGCCTGGGAAGAAATGTACGAGGGTCGCCCAGAAAGTAATGCACCCCACTAGGTAACATTATCAGTGCTATAAGGCGAACGCTGGCTGGGGAATTCTGGGAGTTGGAAGTCCAAATATCTTCAAGTGGCCAAGGTTGGGAAACACTGGTCTAATGGCCTACCTAATCCCTACTCTGGTTCTTAAGACTTCCTGCTTGAGTAGGGGGCTGGGATAGAAGACCTCCAAAGCCCCTTCCAATTCTGTTATAATGTAGGCTTTCTCACTTCCTCAAAATATATGCAAAGTACATTTGTTTTCAGGCTGCTGCCCTGAACCCATCAAAACATTTCTTTTATTACATAGAAACATAGAAGGTTGACGGCAGAAAAAGACCTCCTGGTCCATCTAGTCTGCCCTTATACTATTTCCTGTATTTTATCTTAGGGTGGATCTATGTTTATCCCAGGCATGTTTAGATTCAGTTACTGTGGATTGAACAACCACGTCTGCTGGAAGTTTGTTCCAAGGATCTACTACTCTTTCAGTAAAATAATATTTTCTCACGTTGCTTTTGATCTTTCCCCCAACTGACCTCAGATTGTGTCCCCTTGTTCTTGTGTTCACTTTCCTATTAAAAACACTTCCCTCCTGGACCTTATTTAACCCTTTATTCTTTCAATCTAGTTTGGCTCACCTTATTTTATTAATTAATTCATTAATTAGATTTGTAAGCCACCCTCCTCTGAGGACTCGGGGCGGCTCATAGCATATAATATAACAATACAGTACAACGGCAAATCTAATTAAATTTAAAATTACAATCTAAAAAATCCAATATTTAAAAACAATCATACCAGTTCAATCATACAACATATATCTCGTTTCGTTGGCCGGGAGGATGAGACCTATAATTACCCCAAGCCTGGCGACATAAGTGAGTCTTAAGTTTCTTACAGAAGGCGAGGAGGGTGGGTGCACACCTTCGGGGGAATTCCAGAGGCCCGGGGCCGCCACAGAGAAGGCTCTTCCCCTAGGCCCCACCAAGCAACATTGTCTGGCTGACGGGACCTGGAGAAGGCCGACTCTGTGGGACCTCATCGGTGGCTGGGATTCATACGGCAATTCAATTTCAATTCAATTTATTAGATTTGTATGCCGCCCCTCTCCGAAGACTCAGGGTGGCTCACGACAGTAATAAAACAATATTATAGCGAAACAAATCTAATGTTAAAGAAGCATATAAAACCCTATCATATTACAAAGCAAACAGCACATACATACCAAACATAAATATAAAAAATATATTAAAAAGCCTGGGGGAAAAGGTGTCTCAACTCCCCCATGCCTGGCGGTATAGATGGGTCTTGAGTAATTTACGGAAGACAAGGAGGGTGGGGGCAGTTCTAATCTCCGGGGGGAGTTGATTCCAGAGGGCCGGGGCTGCCACAGAGAAGGCTCTTCCCCTGGGGCCCGCCAAACGACATTGTTTAGTCGACAGGACCCGGAGAAGGCCAACTCTGTGGGACCTTATCGGTCGCTGGGATTTGTGCGGTAGCAGGCGGTCCCACAAGTAATCTGGCCCGATGCCATGTAGGACTTTACTACAGCTAGGAAAAAAAATATCCTTTCCCCCCAAATCCTGCCCCACGTCTGAGCCTCCCCACTCCTGGTAACAGGATCGCTGGGGACTCACCTTAACAAATCTACCTATTATTTGGGAAGTGTATTTTGGCAGCTGCTGTACTTTGCCAAGCAGTATCAAGGAGACTAGGATATACTTTTTGTACGATTCCAACATAATGTGGCTGACAGCCATGGCAGGGGTGGTTATAGCCTGAAAAACAGGAAAACAGAAGGTTAGAATCAGCCAGCACAAGCCTGGAAGATGGATCTTGAAGTCCTGGAGATCCTGGTTATGCCCTGGCGTGATGCAATTTTGTACTAATATGATGGAAATACAACTAAATATATTTCAAAACAACTTTCCAGGGACCAAGAAAGGCTGTAGTCTTACTTTATCCCCAGTCAACAAATGAATGTTTCTAGACAGGCAGCAATTTGGTCTCCTACAGCAGTGTTTCCCAACCTTGGCAACTTGAAGATATTTGGACTTCAACTCCCAGAATTCCCCAGCCAGCGAATGCCCTGTCTCCATAGCGAATGCTGGCTGGGGAATTCTGGGAGTTGCAGTCCAGATATCTTCACGTTGCCAAGGTTGGGAAACACCGTCCTACAGAAAGAAAAATCAAAGAGCCCAACGACATATTAAAAAGTCTAACATTTGTTTGCAGTGCAACTTTTAATGGATCACAATGCAAAAAAAGGAAAAAAAAAGGAACCAGTTTGGTGCAATGGTTCAGATCCTGGCCCCAAAACCAGGAGATGGTGAGTTCTAATCCCACTTTAGCCATGAAAACTGGCCGGATGGCTTTAGCCCACTCCTTGTCTCTCAGGCCAACCCACCTCAGGGTTGTTATTATAGGGAAAACAGGAGGCTTCTTAGATCTGTTTGCTGCCTGGAGTTGACCAGATATTTTGTAAAAACTGGGATAAAAATCCAATCTAATGATTTTATCTCTGCTGCAAAGAGTCACAACTTCCCATAATAAATTGCTCAGAAAAATAAAGCAAACACTTAAACAACACAATACAACTCCAAGTCAATCAAACTTCGGTGAAATCAAACTGTCCACTTAAGAAGCAACACTGATTGACAGTCAATTTCACCTACTGTCATTTCATTTATTCAGATCTAGGATGGGTTCTTTGAGGGTTGCTTTTATTTTTTTTTGAGCAGTATATATTATCTATCTATCTATCTATCTATCTATCTATCTATCTATCTATCTATCTATCTATCTGATCATCCCTATCTATCTATCTATCTATCTATCTATCATCTATCTATCTATCTATCTATCTATCTATTTATCTATCTATCTATCTATCTATCTATCTATCTATCTATCATCTATCTATCCTGCTCAAAAAAAATAAAAGGAACACTTAAACAACACAATATAACTCCAAGTCAATCAAACTTCTGTGAAATCAAACTGTCCACTTAGGAAGCAACACTGATTGACCCTCAATTTCACCTACTGTCGTGCACATTCAACTTTGTACAGAACAAAGGATTCAATGAGAATACAGTATTTCATTCATTCAGATCTAGGATGGGTTCTTTTGAGTGTTCCCTTTATTTTTATTTTTTGTATAGTATAACAGTATATATTCTAACCAAGCCTGAATCTCAGTGACTTTGCTGGTTTTTAAACAGGCTGTCATGCCCTCAAGAAATCTTTTGACAGAAAAGAGGAAGAAAAAACAACACCAAGTTACCTGCTCGTAAAAATAGAGTGCTCTCTCGAAATTCTTGAGCCCAGTGTATATCATTCCACCATAGTAGTAGTAACACAGAAAGTGCTTGGCATCGTAGGCCCCGTTTTCTTTACAAATATCCATCATGTCCACATCTAGATACGGGAGGGCAGGTTTAAAGCATTTGGCTAATAAACAGAGCTAAAATGAAACAAACCAGAGTTAACAAAAAACAGCCGCTAGTCTGATTTGCATCAGAGCAAGAACATGAATCCCAGCGACCGGTTAGGTCCCACAGAGTTGGCCTTCTACGGGTCCCGTCAACTAAACAATGTTGCTTGGCAGGACCCAGGGGAAGAGCCTTCTCTGTGGCGGCCCCGGCCCCCTGGAACCAACTCCCCCCAGAGATTAGAATTGCCCCCATCCTCCTTGCCTTTCGTAAGCTTCTTAAAACCCACCTCTGCCGCCAGGCATGGGGGAATTGAGATCCTCTTTCCCCCTAGGCCTTTACAATTCTATGCATGGTATGTCTGTATGTCTGTTTGGTTTTTATATTAATGGGTTTTTAATCGTTTTTAGTATTGGATTAGTATTGTACACTGTTTTTTTGTTGCTGTTAGCCGCCCCGAGTCTCCGGAGAGGGGCGGCATACAAATCCAATCAATCAATCAATCAATCAATCAATAAATAAATAAATAAATCGTCAATCAAGGCTCACACATCAGGCCGGTGAAATTATCAGGGTAGCTGTGTCTCTGGGTCAATTAGGAACCCCAGAGAGATACAGATTGTCATTGCAACGCCCTCTACATGGGGCTACCCTTGGAGACTGCAGATAGTCTAAAATGCAGCTGCGCGAGCTATCATGGGTGTACACTGGTACACCCATATAACACCTATGCTCCACGAGCTACACTGGCTTCCTATTAGTGTTGGTTACTACCTATAAAACCCTACATGGTTCAGGCTATTTATGGGACCGTCTTCTGCCGTATACCTCCCAGAGACCAATAAGACCACACAGGATTGGCCTCCTCCAGGTTTCATCAACTATGCAATCCAGGTTGGCGGGGCCGCAGGGGAGGGCCTTCTCTGTGGCCACCCCGGCTCTATGGAACCAACTCTCCTCCCGCCCTACCACGATGTCCGTACTCCTCCCACCCTGCTGGCCTTCCGCATGGCTAGGCAGATCTGGTTTTGTCGGCAGGCCTGGGGGCCGTGAATTGTACACCTTCCCTGGCCAAATTGTATTGAATGATATGTATGATAGACAGACAGAGAGACAGATAGAGAAATATATAGATAAAGAAAGAGAGAGATAGGTAGGTAGGTAGGGAGAGAGAGAGAGAGGTAGGTAGGTAGATAGATAAAGAGAGAGATAGGTAGATAGAGAGAGAGAGAGAGGTAGGTAGGTAGATAGATAAAGAGAGAGAGAGGTAGGTAGATAGATAAAGAGAGAGATAGGTAGATAGGTAGATAGATAAAGAGAGAGAGATAAAGAGAGAGATAGGTAGATAGATAGATAGAGAGAGAGAGAGAGATAGAGAGATAAAGAGAAAGAGAGAGATAAGTAGGTAGGTAGGTAGGTAGGTAGATAGATAGATAGATAGATAGATAGATAGATAGATGATAGATAGATGATAGATAGAGAGGTAGGTAGATAGATTAGGTAGAGAGCTAGATAGATAAAGAGGAGAAAAAAATGAACTTTCTAGGAAGTCATAAAATCAAAACTCCATTTCCTTTTTTACAGGGATCGGAGGGAGGGTGGGTGGTATATGGACTGTTTTTATCCCCGGGGTCTATGGCCTTGATGTCGGCTGCTTATGCCATAATCACGCCAACGATCCACACAAAGTAGTTCAGCCTTGTGCGTGACGAGAATCCCAACCCTCAAAACAGAAGGGAGGCAGAAGCTACGTAGGAGGATTCGAAGGCAGCCTAAGCACTCCGGAGGAATTCATCTTGGGAATAAACAAGACTAGATAGAGGCAACAAAAGACTATTATTCCTAGCATGATTCTGCACCGTGTTATTAGGGCGGCCCACCCCACGAGTAGGAAGACCTCACTTGCCACCCGACTCTAGGGTCCTCACCTGGCAGAGATCAGCATGTATTGAGGTCAGTTGGTTGGTATTCATCTGCATTTTGTCTATAGCTTGCCTGAGAATGCTGATTCCACGCAGGGGCTGTTGGCAAGCAAGCAAAAGAGAGTCACATACACGCCAGAAAAAGAGAGATTTCTACATATTTGGAGCAGCTTAACCTTAACTGAGCCGGGGTGGCACAGCAGGTAGAGTGCTGTACTGCAGGCCACTGAAGCTGACTGTAGATCTGAAGGTCAGCGGTTCAAATCTCATCACCGGCTCAAGGTTGACTCAGCCTTCCATCCTTCCGAGGTGGGTCAAATGAGGACCCGGATTGTGGGGGGCAATAGGCTGGAGGCTCTGTTAAAAAGGGCTATTGCTAACATGTTGTAAGCCGCCCTGAGTCTAAGGAGAAGGGCGGCATAAAAATCGAATGAATGAATGAATGAATGAACCTGTCCTGCTGTCCAGAAATCCCCCCCCAAAAAAATAACATGTAAAACTATCTCACCAACTTGGCAAGCATTTCTTTACTGTGATTACTATAGTATATTTACTTCTCCAGTATACTTCACATTAACATGTGACATTAAAAACCTACATTTCCTCAAGGTCAGCAGTCTGGGAATCAAAGGGCTGCACTGCTCAACTCGCTTACCTGCTTCCGTTCCACAAGGGCATTTGTTAACTGGTGGCACAGGCCAGCGACTGGGGAGAAGGGGGGGAAAAAAGAAAGAACTGAGAACTGTAGTCACTGGGGATTTAAGAACATGGAAAAAATCACACATCAGTGGCATAATTTGTCCACAGATACTGGTAGTTCCTTTTCAGTTAGACATTAAAGTCAGTGATGCTCCTGGGAGGAGGTTAAGGTTGCATAGAGTGATGCATAGGAGAGAACATCTGAAGGGTTATTACAGGAGATAAGTGAGGCCACCTATGGTTGGGTGGGGCTGCTGTAATTAGTGCTACAGATAAAAAGAGCAGCGTGCTGGTTTAGCCTCGTGGAAGTTTATCTGATTCATAGTTTCGTCAAGATCGTGGTTTTGCTGTTTCCCTGTTCAAGAGTGTGTGTGGACTTTCTGGACTTTGGAATTGGACTCAATTTCCCAGTTACTGGGTGAGAAATTGGATTGCATTTAACCTGAGCCTTGTGTGTACCAGAAAATCCCTTTGACATTTAAAAAGGGAGTTTGTTCTGCTTTCCTGTTGATAAAGACTTTTGGTTTTCCTTCTATCGTGTGTTGTGTGTGTTTTGGGACTAATTACCCTGTAATTACGGGCAGTTGGGACACGCCAGCAGAACATAGTCATATTTAAATTAAATGGTGTCGACAGGCTCTCTATTTTTTTATTAAACACAATGTTCATTTACAACTCTTTAGCAAACCAGTACACATTGGTCCTGCAGGGTGGCAGGAGCCACTTACAAGTGTCGGTGGCGTATCGAATGTGCTCCCCGTTGCAAGTGCTGATGAAAAGCTGGACCTGCGAGAATAACGTTTCGAAATCAGGGACGCTGGGCATAGAAAACTTCACAAACCTACAAAGGGAGACAAAGCACACAATGCAAAACCATCTCTTTCTGGGACCCATGCGAGAACTTAAGCAATGTCGCCTGGCGGGACCCAGGGGAAGAGCCTTTTCTGTGGCGGCCCCGGCCCTCTGGAACCAACTCCCCCCAGAGATTAGAACTGCCCCCACCCTCCTTGCCTTTCGTAAACAACTTAAAACCCACCTCTGCCCCCAGGCATGGGGGAATTGAGATCCTCTTTCCCTCTAGGCCTTTACAATTCTATGCATGGTATGTCTGTATGTATGTTGGGTTTTTATATTAATGGGTTCTTAATTGTTTTTAGTATTGGATTATTATTGTACACTGTCTTGTTATTGCTGTTAGCTGCCCTGAGTCTCCGGAGAGGGGCGGCATACAAATGCAACCAATCAATCAGTAAGTAAGTAAGTAAGTAAGTAAGTAAGTAAGTAAGTAAGTAAGTAAGTAAGTAAGTAAGTAAGTAAGTAAAGTAAGTAAGTAAGTAAGTAAGTAAGTAAGTAAGTAAGTAAGTAAGTAAGTAAGTAAGTAAGTAAGTAAATAAATAAATAAATAAATAAAATAAACTCCTTGAACCCACGCAAAGGGCACGTAAAGTGTGTCGGATGCTGTAAGCTGCCACTGTTATGAGTTGGATCGACATCTACATCTAGTTAATAGAGGAGAAATTCTGGCAGTTTTTGTAATTACGATTCCAGAACAGGAGGTTTTGGGCCTTTCCAGCTATCAGAAAGGAAGCCTCATGAAAATGAACTTTGTCATTTCTTAAAAATAGAATTAAAAAAGGAAGAAAATCAACTTTGTCTCTCTATTGAAATCTAAAGGAAGAGCTTCCAGTACAGGAGAGTCACTTACAACAGTGTTTTTCAACTAGTGTGCCGCGAGACATGGTCAGGTGTGCCGCGAAGCTCAGAGAGAAAGAAAGCAAGAGAGAGAGAAAGCAACATAGAAAGAAAGCAAGAGAGAGAAAGAGCGAGAGAGAAAGAGACCAAGAGAGAAAGAAAGCAAGAGAGAAAGAGAACAAGAGAAAGAGAGAGAAAGAGAGAGAGAAAGAGAACAAGAGAAAGAAAGAGAGGGAAAGAGAGAGAAAGAAAGCAAGAGAGAAAGAGAACAAGAGAGAGAGCGAAAGAGAGAGCAAGAGTGAGAAAGAAAGCAAGAGAGAGAGAGAGAAAGAGAGGGAGGGAAGGGGAGAGAGAGAAAGACAGAGGGAGGTAGGGAGGGAGAGAAAAGGGGGCAAAAAAGAGAGGAAGGAAGGAAGAGAAAGAAAGGGATGGAGAGAAAGAAAGAGGAAGGAAGGGAGAGAAAGAGGGAGGGAGAAAGAAATAGAGCGAAGGGGAGGAAGAGAGAGAGAGAGATAATTTTTTTGACCAAATTTTTTGTGCCCCAGGGATTCGTAAATGTAAAAAATGTGCCGCGGCTCAAAAAAGGTTGAAAATCACTGACTTACAAAACAGCCAATACGCCCAGCGAGTGTTCCTGGACATCGAGTGCCCCAAGCACGGTGTCCAAATGAGAGAGGTTTTTCGCCAGCAGTTCTCCACTTTTGTTGATCAGTTCGCAAAGCTGAGTCATTTGCCCTGAGGGAGGGGAAAAGTTTTGGAAAGTGAGGGAAGAAAAAGAATATCGATCCCTCCCTGCCCTATAAATAGCCAGCTCCACAAACAGTGGTACCTCCAGCTGAGAACGCCTCTACTGATGAACTTTTCTAGATAAGAACTTTTTTCTTGCCTCTTCTCAAGAACTATTTTCCACTTAAAAACCTGAGCCTCCGAAACTGTAACCGGAAAAGGCAGGGAGAAGACTCCGTGGGGCCTCTCGGAATCTCCTGGGAGGAAACAGGGCCGGAAGAGGTGGGGAGAAGCCTCCGTGGGTCTTCTCTAGGAATCTCCTGGGAGGAAACATGGCCAGAAAAGGTGGGGAGAAGCCTCTGTGGGGCCCCTCTAGGAATCTCCTGGGAGGAAACAGGGCCAGGAAAGGCAGGGAGAAGACTCCGTGGGGCCTCTCGGAATCTCCTGGGAGGAAACAGGGCCGGAAGAGGTGGGGAGAAGCCTCCGTGGGTCTTCTCTAGGAATCTCCTGGGAGGAAACATGGCCAGAAAAGGTGGGGAGAAGCCTCTGTGGGGCCTCTCTGGGAATCTCCTGGGAGGAAACAGGACCAGAAAAGGTGGGGAGAAGCCTCCATGGGTCTTCTCTAGGAATCTCCTGGGAGGAAACAGGGCCAGAAAAGGTGGGGAGAAGCCTCCATGGGTCTTCTCTAGGAATCTCCTGGGAGGAAACAGGGCCAGAAAAGGTGGGGAGAAGCCTCCGTGGGGCCTCTCTAGGAATCTCCTGGATTCCTGAGAGAAAACAGGGCCTCCACTCTCCCTGTGGTTTCCCCAATCGCACACATTATTTGCTTTTACATTGATTCCTATGGGAAAAATTGCTTCTTCTTACAAACCTTTTTTTACTTAAGAAACCTGGTCATGGAATAAATTAAATTCGTAAGTAGAGGTACCACTGTACCAAGCAGCAGCCATCTATGTCATTAAAGCAAAGCTGTAAAAAAATAATAATAAGCCTTACTGTAATTAAAAATATGCAGCGGCGAGAACATGTCTCAATTTATCAGTGCTCAGAAAACTAGAGGAAGGTGTCACAAAACCAGCTCTTTAGCACAAAATAACAAATTGTAGGAAAGATGCTCTATTAATATTTTTATTCTACAGTTTCAAAAAGGCTCAGCTGACCTACCTATTTTTATGGAACAAAAAGCAGTTAATTTTCACATCACAATAATGCTGGGACTGGAGGCTTTTGTCCCCAACCATTGAATACCATGGACAGCACCCCAGCTGAAATCCTATCCTTCCAATGCCTCCATGAAAACCGTTCAGCCTAGGTTAGAATCTTGCACATAAGTCTCCCAAAATTTAAATACCCCAACACACACACACACACTCTCTCTCTCTTATGTAAATATATAGACAATTTTCATAGATCTCTTCATAACAGTCATAAAACTGAAGATAACTATTTGGAAAATAATTAAAATAACCCCATGATGTCCCTACACATAACGCGAAACTAGAAGCCCCAAAGTCAGGGATCTTTAGAATAGAATTAAATTTAAAACAATACAAGAATTTGCTGGATTGAAACAATGAAAGGGAGTCGATTCTTCTGAGATTTCCCAAAGCAAAGTGAGGACCAGTTTCCAAGCTGAGAAATATTGCTTTTATAAACAAAGACTTTTACGAAAGGGAGCTAAAACCATCAGCTTATAAAACTCTCCTTCCACAGAAATGCCATCTGTGTCATCCCCTTGCAGCCTGGACACAAACTGTTTCAAGTCCTACCCTCAAAAACGACACTGCAGAGCCCTGCACACCAAGACAACTAGACACAAGGACAGTTTTTTCCCAAATGCCATCACTCTGCTAAACAAATAATTCCCTCAACACTGTCAAACTATTCACTAAGTCTGCATTACTATTACTACTAGTTTTTTCTCATCATTCCTATCACCCGTCTCCTCCCACTTAGGACTGTAGGCCTGTAACTTTTTTCTTATATCTTTAAAGTTTTTATTAATATTGATTGTTTCTTCGTTGCTTATTTGACCCCTATGACAATCATTAAGTGTTGTACCTCGTGATTCTTGACAAATGTCTCTTTTTCTTTTATGGACACTGAGAGCATCTGCACCAAAGACAAATTCCTTGGGTGTCCAATCCCACTTGGCCAATAAAGAATTCTATGCTATTGTTTGACCTTTGAAGAGATCAGCAAGTGGAACTGGGCTTGGGACAGGAGACCACCAGGCGATCCCAGAGGTCTGGGAAGTGGGAGGCCCAGCTATGAACAGGCAGAGCGAGCCCCGCCCCCTCCTGATTCTCCGCCCCCTATTCCCCCCCACCCCACCCCAGATTCCCAGCCAGCCCGGGAGCGCCAGGTTGGGGAAGGGCTGCTCCCTCCTTCCCTCCCCTCCCCTCCCCCGCCCGCAGGCAGACAGACAACCTCGGCAGCCAACGGGCATCTTCGGGAGCCGGGCTCCCCTTTCTCGGAGGCCGCCCGTGGCCGGAGCGGTGTCAGCGGCCTCCACGTGCGCTCCAGGCCTTTGGGTCTCACCTTGGGCCGAGAGCTGCCGGACGCTGTTGACGAACTGCTCCAAGGCGGACGCCATGGCGGCCCCGGGAACGGGGAGGGAAAGCGCCGGCCCGGTCAGCCGCGGAGGAGCCGCCTCTTGCCTCGCCTGCTCCTCCAGACGCAGCGGGAGCGACGTCGCCGCCGCGCAGGGCCAATCGGGGACCGCGTTTTTGGAGCGTCACTTCCGGCGCGCGGCGCGGCAGCCCAGCTGGGGGCGTTGCCATGGGGATTGCCTGCCACCCGGAAGTGGGCGAGCCAAGAGGGCCGCTTCCTGTCCTGGTTGGAGTTCGCGCACGCGCAGAGGCTTGATAACGGCCCTTGTCGCCCTTCTCCTTTTGCTGCAAAAGCAAAAATATGTTCTATATATATATAGTATATAAAATATAAGTATATAAAACTATATATATATATACACACACACACATATATGTGTATAAAATATTCTATACATCTATAGAATATCAAAATATTACACAGGGTGAAACCCGAACTCAGAACAATCTACATATCTATATAGTTATATAGATATATAGATTGTTCTGAGTTCGGGTTTTTCCCCGTGTAATATTTTGAGTGTCTGCGACGTTTCGGTGAAATCCCATTCACCCTCATCAGGCTGAAGTTCTTAGCTTCGTGCTGCTTTGAATATAGAGATATAGATATATAGATATAACTAGATATATAGATTTTATACATATATGTGTGTTTGTATATGTGTGTGTGTGTGTATATATGTAGATGTGTGTGCGTGTGTGTCACATGTTTTTGCTGAATTGTTAAAAATATGTATGTATATATGTATGTATGTAGATTGTTGTGAGTTTGGGTCCCCCCCCCCCCTGTAATATTTTAAAATACTACACGGGGAAAAACCCAAACTCACAACAATCTACATACATATGCTTGTCCTTTATGAGTCCTACGGGATTGGGCGGCATAGAAGTCAAATAAATTTAAATTAAATTAAATTAAGTTAAATACACAATAGGATTTAATGTGACTAGGCCTTCAGTTTATCAGATGGGCCTTTTCTGCCCAAGCTTGTGCCATTTAAAAATAGAGGAGGGATTCCTGCCATGGAAGAAATGCTCCTTCACCCTGGCAAGATTCAGCCACCCTGGTGGGTGTCCACCCTTCCGAGGGACCTGGAACTCATCTGGAAGAATGTAAAGGACCATCAACAGAAGCTAGAAAAGACAATACAGGGTCCTGCCAAATGTCCTACTTTGTGCACGGGACTTCCTTTGGCCTGGCAACTTCCTTGACCAAAGAGCAGAATTTGAACCAACTCCTGGCAGAATTGCTCCTGGGGTCTTCCGCGGAGTCGCTTTTCAGGGCTGAAATTCAGAGGTTGCAAGACTCTTGACATGTTCAAAAGACATCTGATGGATACCATCTTTCCAATTGCTCCTATAAATTGTCCTCCTTTAGGGACCTCAATGGTAAAGCCACCAACTGGTCATTAAGTGAAACCTAAAGGGTCTCCCTTAGGAAGGGGAGTCGTAGTGCAGGAAAGCCCATGATTTGCAATGATGTTTGGGCAAATCTTTTGCATACAATGTGGGTGTTTCTAGGAAGGCTGCTGCCTTTCCATAAGGTTTATTTATTTTTTATTGATTTGTTTTGTCAAGCAAGTATTGGTGGTACACAAAGATATAATAATATTTATATACTACATGATACTACTAAAAGAGGAGAAGATGGGCAAAGGGAGAAGCAGAGCCCCTTCCTGGCTTTTATTTCCTGGGAAACCCAAACAGGCCAGGGCCCCTTCCACCCCACCCCTGGCCCGGGTCGCCTTCCTCTTCCCCCTCCGCTTCCCTGAGCGCTCCGCAGCCCAGAAAGGAGCAGCGAGGGCGCGCAAGGACGCCAGGTTGGCACGGGAAGCGGAGCCTGCAGTGACCTGCCAGGTCTCCCCCGCCTCCCTTTTGCAGGGGATGGCAAGGAGAAGCGGAGCCCCACCGGGCCAGTTGCTGGAGGGAAGGACCGGGCCTGGCGCTCGGCTGAACCGGAGCGGCTTCCCCTCACCCGGCTGGCTGGGATGCTTTGGGCAGGGGCAAGCAAATCCCCCCTCCGCTTTTTGTTTTCTCTCTCTCTAACCATTCCTTCTTTTCAATTCTTTCCTCCCTTCTTCCTCCCTCCCTCCTTTCCTTTCTTTTCCTTTCTTCCTTCCCTTTCCTCGGCTCCCTCTTTCTTTCTCTCAGAGAAACTCTTCTTTCTAATCCCTCCTTATTTCCTTCCTACCTCCCTTTGCCTTCCCTTTCCTTTCTTTCCTTCCTCCCTTTTTTCCTTCCTTTCCTTTCTTTTCTTTTGCTTTCCTCGGCCCCCTCACTCTTTCCCTCTCCAACTCTTCCTCCCTTCTAATCCCTCCCTTCTTCTTTCCTCCCTTTTCTTTCTTTTCCTTTCTTTGGCCCCCTCCCACTCTCTCTTAACTTCAACCCTTCCCTCCTTCTTTCTAACCCCTCTTTTTCCTTCCTTCCTTCCTCCCTCCCTTCTTCTTTCCTTTCTTTCCTCCCTCCCTCCTTCTTTCCTTCCTACCTTTCCTTTCTTTTCCTTTCCTCGGCCCCCTTGCTCTTTCTCCAGCCCTTCCTTTCTTCTTTCTAATCCCTCCTTTTTCCTCCCTACCTCCCTTCGTCTTTCCTTCCTTCCGTCCCTTTCCTCGCCTCCTCGCTGTTTCTCTCTCCAACCCTTCCTTCCTTCTAATCCTCCCTTCCCTTCTTCCTCCCTCCCTCCTTCTTTCCTTCCTTCCTTCCTTTTCTTGCCACCTTGCTCTTTCTCTCTCCAATCCTTCCTTCCTTCTAACCCCCTTCTTCCTCCCTCCCTCCTTCTTTCCTTTCCTTTCCTCACCTCATCACTCTCTCCAACCCTTCCTTCATTCCTTCTAATCCTTCCCTTCTTCTCTCCTTTCTTTCCTTCCTCCCTACCTTTCCTTCCTTCCTTTCCTCGCCCCCTCAATCTTTCTCTCTCCAATCCTTCATTCCTTCTAATCCTTCCCTCCCTCCTTCTCTCCTTCCTTTCCTCGGCCCCCTCGCTCTTTCTCTCTCCAGCCCTTCCTTCCTTCTTTCTAATCCCTCCTTTTTCCTCCCTACCTCCCTTCTTCTCTCCTTTCCTTTCTTTCCTACCTCCATTCCTTTCCTTTTCTTGCCTCCTCAATCTTTCTCTCTCCAACCCTTCCTTCCCTCCTTCCTTCTCTCCTTCCTTCTTTCTAACCCTTCCTTCCTTCCCCCAGCAGCCCATCCGCGCGCCCCGCATTCCGCAGCGGCCGCCCTCCGTCCCTCCGCGCCGACCTTCGGATCTTGCGGCAAAGGCGGCGGGCGATGGCTGGGCAGGGGCGGCCGGAGGGGCCGGCGGTGGTGGTGCCTTGAAGGGGCTCGGGGCCCGCTCTTCTCCCCCCCCCCCCCCCACCATGCTCGGCCGGGGCGCCGGCAGCCTCCTCCTCCTCCGGGCGCCTGTGCGGGCAGGGGCGGGGGCGGCTTCGGGTCCCCGGGCGCCGCTGCGGGTGCTGGTGGACATGGACGGGGTGCTGGCCGACTTCGAGGGGGGCTTCCTGAAGAAGTTCCGCGCCCGCTACCCGGACCTGCCCTCCATCCCGCTGGAGCGGCGCCGCGGCTTCTGGGTCTCCGAGCAGTACGGGCAGCTGCGGCCTGAGCTCAGCGTGAGTCCCCCTCCTCTCTCTCACACACCCACACACACACAGACACACAACAGGAGTCCCAGGAGACACACACACACACTCTGAGCATGAGTCCTAGACAAACAGATGATGATGATGATGATTATTATTATTATTATTATTATTTTATTATTATTTTATTATTATTATTAATTAGACTTGTATTCCGCCCCTCTCCAAAGACACACACACAAACACACACAGAGTTCTCTGTCCCAGAGAAACACACACAAACATATACACACACATGGACATACAGGGCATGAGTCCTAGACAAACAGATACACACACATACACACATTCTGAACATGAGTCCAGACACACAAACAGTTGCACACACACACACACACACACACACACACACACACACACAAACACACACCCTGAGTTCTCTGTCCCAGACAGAGAAACATACACAAACATACACACACAAACACAGAGAGCATGAGTCCCAGACAGACACACACAGATATACACACACACACAAACAAACATTCTGAGTATGAGTCCCAGACAGACAAACAGATTATTATTATTATTATTATTATTATTATTATTATTATTATTATTATTCATTAGACTTGTATGCCGCCCCTCTCCGAAGACACACACACACTGAATTCTCTGTCCCAGAGAAACATACACAAACACACGCTCACACATGCACATACAGGGCATGAGTCCTAGACAAACAGATACACACACATACACACATTCTGAGCATGAGTCCAGACACACAAACAGATGTATACACACACACACACTGAGTTCTCTGTCCCAGACAGAGAAACATACACAAACACAAATACACATGCACACACATAGCATGAGTCCCAGACAAACAGACACACACAAACACACAAACACACACATTCTGAACATGAGTCCAGACACACACACACACACACACACACACACAAACAAACACACACATACCCTGAGTTCTCTGTCCCAGACAGAGAAACATACACAAACACACACACACATGCACACACATAGCATGAGTCCCAGACAAACATACACACAAACACACACATTCTGAGCATGTGTCCCAGACAGACAAACAGACATACACACACACCCTGAGTGTGAGTCCCATCATGACAGACAGACAGATGGATGCAGTGAATCATTGCCATGGTTAGATTAATGACACAGAATTGTTCAGCCAATGTGCTTCATCCTTTGACCTGGTTGCGAAAGGAGATCACAGGGCAAACGTCATAAATGTGAGACAGTTGCCAGCAGCCTGAATTTTGATCATGGGGGCGGGGGATGCTGCAGGGGTCATAAATATGGGACATGGTCATCAGGGACTTATTTCCCAGTGAAGTCCTACCTTTGAATGACCACTGAAGGAATGAACTGTTTGTAAGCCAAGAGCCCCTTGCATCGTTTTCTAGTTTGTATATTTATTTATTTATTAGAGTTGTATGCCGCCCTTCTCCGAAAACTCACAGAATACGTATTTATTTATTTTATTTATTTTATTGGATTTGTGTGCCGCCCCTCTCCGAGGACTTAGTTAGTCTCCTGGATTCCACGTGTAGCCTTCCCTTTGTGTGCTGCTGTTTGCATCTGGGTCTTTTTCTCTTGTCTCTCCCCCACCCCCTGCAGGAAAAGGCCATCAGTATTTGGGAATCCAAGAACTTTTTCTTAGAGCTCGACCCACTTCCGGGGGCTGTGGAGGCTCTGAAGGAGATGGCAGAATTAGAAGCGTAAGTACCTGGCCCTCAAATGGGAAGGGCAGCAGGTTCTCCAGATGTTTCCTACACTCGGACTCTCTAGATTAATCACACCGCGTAGAATCCAAGTGCTAGGACAGATCTCAGAGGTCTTCTAATCCAACCTGCTTTTCAAGCGGTCAAATGGTTATGGAGTTTATTTTTGAAAGTCTCCAGTTTTCAAAATACTACTACTACTACTACAACTACTACTACTACTACTACTACTACTACTACTACCTGCCTAGCAGGCAAGAGGGAACATTCAGAACTTCAAAAATAAAATCTCCTACATTGGATAATAATATTGGATTTGTATATGTACTGCTTGTTGTGAGCCGCTCTGAGTCCTCGGAGAGGGGTGGCATACAAATTTAATATATTATTATTATTATTATTATTATTATTATTATTATTATTATTATTATTATTGGTGATGAAATGCGAAATCCAGCATAGTGATCTTGTTTGCTGTGTTGTATTGTTGATAATAATAAAAACAACAATAACAACAACAAACAGGCACAATTACATGGCCCAGATGCCTCATCTCCCCCGGGACTATACAGTTTATGTATGGTACGTTTGTGTGTATGTTTTCTTTTTAATAATGGGTTTTTAATGACTTTTAATTATTAGATTTGTTATATATTCCCACAGAGTTGGCCTTCTCCGGGTCCCGTCAACTAAACAATGTCGTTTGGCGGGACCCAGGGGAAGAGCCTTCTCTGTGGCAGCCCCGACCCTTTGGAACCAACTCCACCCAGATATCAGAGTTGCCCCCACCATCCTTGCCTTTCGTAAGCTCCTTAAAACCCACCTCTGTCGTCAGGCATGGGGGAATTGAGACTTTCCCTCCCCCTAGGCTTATAAAATTTATGCATGGTATGTCAGTATGTATGATTGGTTTCTAAATTGGGGTTTTAAATTAATTTAAATATTAGATTTGTTTACATTGTATTATTATTGCTGTTAGCCGCCCCGAGTCTGCAGAGAGGCGCGGCATACAAATCTGATTAATAATAAATAAATACATAAATAAATATTGTGTTATTATTGTTGTGAGCCGCCCCGAGTCTACGGAGAGGGGGTGGCATACAAATCTAATAAATTGAATTGAATTAGAACCTGTGCCCCAACTACCACCTACCAGTGGTAAAAAACTGATTGATCATAAACCTGTTTTCAAAACTGAGCACCATCGGTTTTCCTGGTGAGTGTGATGGCAGAGCTGATCCTGTAGACGGAAAGTAGCAGGGTAGGTTGGGGATGAAAAATCAAACCCCTTCTGCAGAAGTTTCCAAACCCGAGTGGCAAATGGCCCGGGCATTCCTTTTCATGGAAGACATAGAAAGCTGAAAATTCTTTGTCAACCAAATCCCTGCATCACAAACCAGTTACTCCCACCCACACACATACACACACACACACACACGAACACACATAGAAAGTTCTGTTGGAGAGTCAGTATCCAGTTTATTTTTTTTTATTTTTTATTTTATTTTGTCCAATACACAATACATATTGAAGAGGATAGACACGAAGTATTATATATAAAGAAAAGATATAAAAGTAGAGGAGAAGATATATGAAAGAAAGAAAAGATATAGGATATATGAGATAAGGAGAGACAATTGGACAGGGGACGGAAGGCAGGCTAGTGCACTTATGCACGCCCCTTACTGACCTCTTAGGAACCTGGAGAGGTCAATCGTGGATAGTCTAAGGGAGAAATGTTGGGGGTTAGGGGTTGACACAATTGAGTCCGGTAATGAGTTCCACGCTTCGACAACTCGATTGCTAAAGTCATATTTTTTACAGTCAAGCTTGGAGCGATTAATATTAAGTTTGAATCTGTTGCGTGCTCTTGTGTTCTTGCGGTTGAAGCTGAAGTAGTCATTGACAGGCAGGATGTTGCAGCATATGATTTTGTGGGCAATACGTAGATCGTGTTTTAGGCGTCGTAGTTCTAAGCTTTCTAGACCTAGGATTGATAGTCTGCTTTCGTAGGGCATTCTGTTTCGAGTGGAGGAGTGAAGGGCTTGTGGGGAAATAACTGAGAAATATGAGTGGTTTTCACTTCTCTCTTTTTGTGTTAGGACTGAAGTCTTCATATGCACGAGTCCCATCAAGAAGTATCGCTACTGCCCGTATGAAAAGGTAAAGGCCTGCTCAACAAATCTTGGGTTACTCACTGGTTAAATCTGGAGAACTAAGAATTTTACTTTATTATATTTATTTATTTTATTTTGTCAAGTACATATTGGTAGTACACGTAGATATAACACTGTTTATATACATGAAATGGGTACTAATAAGAGGGAGACATTAGGACAGGGGACGGAAGGCATGCTGGTGCAATTATGTACGCCCCTTACTGACCTCTTAAGAATCGGGAGAGGTCAACAGTGGATAGTCTAAGGGTAAGGTTTTGGGGGTTAGGTGATGATACTACAGAGTCTGCTAGTGAGTTCCAGGCATCAACTCCTTGGTTACTAAAGTCGTATTTTCTGCAGTCAAGTTTAGGGCAGTTTACTTTGAGTTTGTATCTGTTGTGTGCTCATATGTTGTGGTTGAAGCTGAAGAAGTCGTTGACAGGAAGGACGTTGTAGCAGATGATTTTAGGGGCTATGCTTAGATCATGTCGAAATAGTTCTTAAGCTTTCTAAGCCTAGGATTTCAAGTGTGGTTGTGTAAGATATTCTGTTGCAAGTAGAGAAGTGGAGGGCTCTTCTTGTAAAGTAGCTCTGGACATTTTCTATGTCCAAAATGCGGTGTGGGTTCCAGACAGATGAGCTGTATTCAAGGGTGGGTCTGGCGAAAGTTTTGTATGCTCTGGTTAGTAGTGTGAGATTACCAGAGCAGAAGCTACGTAGGATTAGGTTGACAACTCTTGAAGCCTTTTTGGCAGTGTTGTTGCAGTGGCCTTTGGCACTGAGGTCATTGGATAGGAGTCTTCCAAGGTCTTGTATGGAGTGAGGGTCGTCTGCAAGATATTGTTTATTCAGCTTGAATTTAGTGTTCTGATTCTTTCTGCCAATGTGTAGGACAGAGCATCTGTGTCCAGTTCTGGAGACCTCACCTACAAAAAGAGATTGACAAAATTGAACGGGTCCAAAGACGGGCTACAAGAATGGTGGAAGGTCTTAAGCATAAAACGTATCAGGAAAGACTTAATGAACTCCATCTGTAGAGTCTGGAGGACAGAAGGAAAAGGGGGGATGTGATCGAAACATTTAAATATGTCAAAGGGTTAAATAAGGTTCAGGAGGGAAGTGTTTTTAATAGGAAAGTGAACACAAGAACAAGGGGACACAATCTGAGATTAGTTGGGGGAAAGATCAAAAGCAACGTGAGAAAATATTATTTTACTGAAAGAGTAGTAGATCCTTGGAACAAACTTCCAGCAGACGTGGTTGGTAAATCCACAGTAACTGAATTTAAACCTGCCTGGGATAAACATATATCCATTGTAAGATAAAATACAGGAAATAGTATAAGGACAGACTAGATGGACCATGAGGTCTTTTTCTGCCATCAGTCTTCTATGTTTCTATGTTGGTTGAGATTTGGAGTTGCTAGATGTTTGACCATTCAGATACAAAGTCAAGGTATTTTGGGAGAGTAGCTGTGTTATCGGTGGTGTTGACCTGTCCTTCTGGTGAATAGGCCATACCGAAGCATGTGGGATGGAAGGAAGATGACCCATTGCCCAGGGAAAATCAGTGGGGGCCTGTTAGCTGAGGAGAATAGTCAGGGTAGAATCCCCCAAGAGAGGAAGGCCCAGGGAGAAGGAGGGACAAAGCTACGAGACAATTTTGCATTTTCACATTTGCGTCCTCTGCTGCTTTCTCCAGTTCGCTTGGATAGAGAAGCATTTCGGACACGAGTTTTTGGAGCACATGATTCTCACCCGGGACAAGACAATCGTCTCCGGACACCTGCTGATCGATGACCGGCCTGATATCATAGGTAAGGGAGGGAGGATTGGGGAGATGGGGATGAAAACCTTTCGGAGACAACCCAAGAAAGGGATCTTGGGGTTTTGGTGGGCAGCTCAACGAAGAGGTCAACCCAGTGCGCAGCAGCAGTAAAGAAAAGCAGATTCCATGCTTGGCACAATTAGGAAGGGAACCGAAAACAAGTCGGTAAGTGTTGTGTTGCCTCAGTACAAATCAATGGTGAGACCACACTCGGAGTCCTATGTACAGTTCTGGTCACTGCACCTCAAGGAGGATAGAATGGAACTGGAAAAGGTACAAAAAAGGGCAACAAGGATGATCAAGGAAATGGAGCCCCTCCCTTATGGAACCAGGTTGCAACGCCTGGGTCTCTTCAGCCTTGAAAGGCGGCGTTGAAGAGGCGACTTGATCGAAGTGTATAAAATCACGCATGGGATAGAAAAGGTGGATGGAGAAAAATTATTTTCTCTATCCCACAATACTAGGACGAGGGGCCCCTCCCTAAAGCTCATAGGTAAGAAAGCGAGGACAAATAAAGGGAAATATTTCTCCACCCAGAGTGTCCTTGGTTGATGGAATTCCCTTCTAGAAGAGGTCGTGACAGCTGTCAGCCTGGATAGCTTCAAGGCAGGATTAGACAGATTCAGGGATGCCAAGAGTATCATAGGTGGTGATTGAAAGGGATGTCCAAGTGCTGCCTCTATGTGGGTTGAGACAGGCAGGGTTCCCTTGGGTCCCATTTGTTGGGGGTCAAGGGAAAGGGAGGGTCTTGCCTTCTCTTTCTGCTCAAGATCCCCATGGACAATTGGTGGACCACTGTGTGACACAGAATGCTGGACCTTTGGGCTTTGGCCCGATTCAGCAGGGATCTTCTTAGGTTCTTATGGAGGGCCCAAAAGGTGGACCGATTTGCACCATGTTGGAGTAACACAACGCACACCTTCACCAGCTGTCTTTCCCTTCCCTCCCAGGAGCTGAACGGACTCCCACCTGGGAGCAGGTGCTTTTCACCGCCTGCCACAACAAGCATCTGCAGCTCCCGGCTTCTTGCCAACGGTTGCACTCATGGGCTGATGACTGGAAGGCCATCTTGGAGAGCAAGCGGCGTTGCTGAAGCTTGGAGAGTTCTCAGCAAGGCCAGCAAAGGGCAGGTCTGGTTGCCTGAAGGCCATCTCCTTGAGTTGCTGGCCAGAAGAAGAAGGAGGAGGAGGTACCTGCTACCTTCCTTGGTTCTGGGCTGGCACGTCAGAAGGAAGAGCCGGGGCCTACAATGGCGGCCCGTTTTGGCAGCTAAAAGAAGACCTTGAGTTTCTACAGGAGTAGCATTGGCCAAGTCATCCAACAACTAGGTTGAAGGCCTCTCATTGAGTAGATGGTTTTACATCTTTCTTTAGGTTTCTGGGGCAATACACACCTGTTCCTATCTTCACGCGGCACCTTCATGTCTTCCCTAGATGGTTCCCTGTCCGTTTTCCTTTCTCTGAGCCACGCTGGCATAGTGGTTAGAGTGCAGTACTGCAGGCTACTTCTGCTGACTGCCGGCTGCCTGCAATTTGGCAGTTCCAATCTCACCACTGGCTCGAGGTTAACTCAGCCTTCCATCCTTCCAAGGTGAGTAGAATGAGGACCCTAATTTTGGGAGAAATATGCTGAATCCGTAAACCACTTAGAGAGGGATGTAAAGCACTATAAAGAAGTATATAAGTATATGTGCTACTGCTATTCCTTCCTTCCTTCCTTCCTTCCTTCCCTTCTTCCTTCCCTTCTTCCTTCCTTCCTTCCCTTCCTTCCTTCCTTCCCTTCCCTTCCTTCCTTCTCTTCCTTCCCTTCCCTTCCTTCCTTCCTTCCCTTCCTTCCTTCCTTCCTTCCTTCCCAGAGGTTAGAATGTAGTATTGCAGGTTAACCCTGCCCATTGCCAGCAGTTCTATCCTGACCAACTCAAGATTGACTCACCCTTCCATCCTTCCAAGGCGGGTCAAATGAGCACCCAGATTGTTGGGGGCCAGAGGCTGACTCTGTAAAACGCTTGGGGAGGACTTAGAAGCGATATAGAAGTCTAAAGGCCATTGTTATCGCTCTGCACTAAGTTACATCAGCTCACATCTCAAAGGACACAAATCCCAAAACAGGTTACTCCATCCACCTTTTGGTCTACAGTCAGTAGGTTCTCACTTAATCTGGGAGCAAGCTCGTCCTAATATTTGCCCTTCTCCAAATAGATTTCGTCAGTATTGGAGTGTTATTGTGCGCGAGAATCACTTTAGAATCTTCCAAAAACTTCCACATAGAGCCATTATTTTCACAGACTCAAACTGGTCGCCATCAACTTGGTTTGTGGCTTTTTTCTGAAACGTTCAAAAATGTCTCCGTATGAAATCTCGGCTGACAAACCAGGATGTGATGTTAACAAATGGAGATTACAGGGACAATCGGGAGGGGTGATTCCTCCCCCACCCATCCCATGCACGCACAATATTAGGTCTATTTATTTAATCCGAATGTCTCCAAGCTCTGCATACTTTTATTGTGCAAATACAACCGGCAATTCCTGCTTGAGTAACAATCCTGTCGTCTTTTGTCATGTGCCATAGTGGTGGGTGGTTTTGCAACGATTCAATTCTAAGTCAAGGCGTGAACTTCACTATAGGGTTGCTATTTCCAGATTTCATTTCCAGGTTATATTATATATCCCCTATCTACCGCTGTTTGTGAGCTTGCATCAAATCAGACTTCAATTTTCAAGCTCTGCCAAAGCCGAGTAAATTGAACAAGCGCTCTGTGCTAAATCCCCAAATCTTCCACCAGAGAGCAATCCAGGGCAAGGTTTGATCCTCTTTTATTTTATAGAAACATAGAAGATTGACGGCAGGAAAAGACCTCCTGGTCCATCTCGTCTGCCCTTATACTCTTTCCTGTATTTTATCTTAGGATGGATCTATGTTTATCTCAGGCATGTTTAGATTCAGTTCCTGTGGATTCTTCCTTCCTTCCTTCCTTCCTTCCTTCTCATCCTTCCTTCTCTTTCTTTCCTTCCTTCTTCATTCATAGAAACATAGAAGATGGACGGCAGAAAAAGATCTCCTGGTCCATCTCATCTGCCCTTACACTCTTTCCTGTGTTTTATCTTAGGATGGATCTATGTTTCTCCCAGGCAGGTTTAAATTCGGTTCCTGTGGATTTACCAACCATGTCTGCTGGAAGTTTGTTCTAAGCATCTACTACTCTTTCAGTAAAATAATATTTAAGAAACATAGAAGATTGACGGCAGAAAAAGGCCTCCTGGTCCATCTCATCTGCCCTTATACTATTTCCTTTATTTTATCTTAGGATGGATCTATGTTTCTCCCAGGCATGTTTCAATTCAGTTCCTGTGGATTGACCGACCACGTTTGCTGGAAGTTTGTTCCAAGCATCTACTCCTCTTTCAGTAAAATAATATTTAAGAAACATAGAAACATAGAAGATTGACAGCAGAAAAAGGCCTTCTGGTCCATCTCTTCTGCCCTTATACTATTTCCTGTATTTTATCTTAGGATGGATCTATATTTATCCCAGGCATGTTTCAATTCAGTTCCCGTGGATTTACCAACCATGTCTGCTGGAAGTTTGTTCCAAGCATCTACTACTCTTTCAGTAATGTAATATTTTCTGACGTTGCTTCTGATCTTTCCCCCAACTGACCTCAGATTGTGCCCCCTTGTTCTTGGGTTCACTTTCCTATTAAAAGCACTTCCCTCCTGAACCTTATTGAACTCTTTCACATATTTAAAGGTTTTGATCATGTCCCTCTTATTTTATTTTAAAACCGCTTTTTTTTAAAAAAAAAATCCAGTTTTTCACCTAAAGCTTTTGTGCAAACATTGATGGGCAGGGGGCTCAGCTGACTCAATGAGAGACACAGGCTGTCCAAAGGTTGTAGGAGCCCCCCTTGAAAGCCGAGTGTAGCTACCAGGCAAACAACCCTGTTCACTAGTCCTCAGCTGTTTAGCTGAAGGTATAATAAGCAGGAAGAGGGAGATTGTGATCCCGCTGTATAGAGTGCTGGTGAGACCACGTTTGGAATAATACTGTGTTCAGTTCTGGAGACTTCACCTACAAAAAGAGATGGATCAAATTGAATGGGTCCAAAGATAGGCTACAAAAATGGTGGAAGGTCTCAAGCATAAAACTTACCAGGAAAGACTTCATGAACTCAATCAGTATAGCCTGGAGGACAGAAGGGAAAGGGATAACAGGATAGAAACATTTAAATACGTTAATGGGTTGAATAAGGTTCGGGAGGGAAGTGCTTTTAATAGGAAAGTGAACCCAAGAACAAGGGGGCACAATCTGAGTTTATTTGGGGGAAAGATCAGAAGCAACATGAGAAAATATGATTTGACTGAAAGAGTAGTAGATGCTTGGGACAAACTTCCAGCAGACGTGGTTGGTCAATCCACAGGAACTGAATTGAAACATGCCTGGGATAAACATAGATCCTTCCTAAGATAAAATACAGGAAATAGTATAAGGACAGACGAAGTGGACCATGAGGTCTTTTTCTGCCGTCAATCTTCTATGTTTCTATGTTTGCCAAATTTCAAGAATTGAAGTCAAAACACTGGAATTTTAAAAGTGAAGAAGAGGCAGTGCTCTGCATCGACGATTTGAGGGTCGGAGTTGAAACAGTTTGTGTCCAGGATGCGAGGGGTCAGTCAATATTTTCCCCGCCCTCTTTTTGACTCGTGCAGTATACAGGTCCTCAATGGAAGGCAGGTTGGCATCCATTGTTTTTCCTGCAATTCTGATTAATCCTCTGAAGTCTGTGTCGGTCTTGTTGGGTCGCAGAACCGAACCAGACAGTTATTCAGTTATAGCAGTGTTTCCCAACCTTGGCAACTTGAAGATATCTGGACTTCCACTCCCAGCATTCGCTGGCTGGGGAATTCTGGGAGTTGAAGTCCAAATATCTTCAAGTTGCCAAGGTTGGGAAACACTGAGTTATAGGACCCAAACAGAAGGCAAAGCTCAGGCTCCTTCAGCAGAAAGGTTTGGCCTGACCCAGCGGGTTGGATCGGAGCCGATACACACATCGCTCTGGCATCCAAAGTGTGCCAGGTCACAGAATGTGCCCAGCTTCCCTTGCACAACCTTAGGGACTGGGAGCTTAGCCCACACCATGACGTTGGAAGACATTTCTGGAGAGGAGAGGGGGGGGAGTCTTTGAAAGTCTTGCCAGAAAGGAAACCCACAAGGTGTGTTGGTGTTCGGGGCACTGCAACCTTCCCCACACTGGATGGTTGACGCATCTCCAAGCATACCAGCCTTTTCTTTTTTTGTTTTCCCCACCTCGAAAGGACACAAATCCCCTTTCATCCTTCTTCTTTTTTAACTCTTGCCCTTTGATGTCATGGGGAGTTTGCTCAGCCAACCTCAAGGCTGGAAATTTTTAGCATTCTGCCGATGGGCTAAGCTGGAAGAGAGAGATGGAGGAGTGGAGGGAACGCTTCAAAAATTAAAATTAAATTAAAATTCACCTGGGTTTTTTTTTCCTCCCTTCCTTTAAAAATAAAAAAATTCAAGTGACTTATGCAATTTTGAAACCTGCTTTATGGTCCCAGCTTTGGGCAAAGAGATATAATTCTTCCTTCAAGCCAATTCTTCTCAATTTGAATCAGGCGCGGCTGCAGGGTACCAGCAGAAATGTAGTCTGTTTACGTTGCAATCGTACCCTTCAGGGCTCCCAATACCAGATATTTATGGCTTTTATGGCTTTTATCGGTTTGAAGTGGTTTTGCAATCTGCGGGGAGAATTTGGGCTATTTGAGCGAAGAACCACTCATCGATAACAGCCTTCTCTCAAACAAGGGAAATAATCTTGCAAAAAAAAATTAGGAAAGAAACAGGGGAAAATATTTGTTTTAAATAGTTTGAATGGCCTGATTTCCCAGCACATTGCTCTCCTTGTCTCCTGCTTTCTTCTTCTCTTCTTCCTCTTCTTCTTCCTTCCTTCCTTCTTCTTCTTCTTTCTTCCTTCCTTCCTTCTTCCTCTTCCTCCTCCTCCTCTTCCTCCTCTTCATCTTCTTCTTCCTCCTCCTCTTCTTCTCCTTCTTCCTCCTCTTCCTCTTCTTCTTCCTCTCCCTCTTCTCCTCCTCCTTCACCCCTTCTTCTCCTTCCTCCTCCTCCTCCTCTTAAAAGGTTAGAGAAAACATACATGCTTTTGGACAAATTCAGGCCGTTCTCGATTTATAACCGTGATTTAGTGACAGTTGGAAAAACCAGTACTTAGAACCCAGTTTCTGACATCTGCCACTCACCCACCCCAAATGGTCCCATGACCCCACATGGCAACCAGCCTGCAATTTTGGACACATGACTGTCGAGCTACCACATTTTTGACCGAAACTGATGTTTGCTTCTAATTTCCCACAGAAAAAAACAATGGGTTTGTTTAATGACCGCTACCAAAAGGGCTCACCAAATTGGCTCTAGTCACAGTCTCAACTTACGACTGTAATGTCAAACTCAACCCTGGTCATAATTTGAGGCCCACCTATAATAGAGAAGAGCTGATGCTGCCTCTCTAGGCCACCTGCAATTTGCAGGAGCTGAACCCAGAAGGAACAAAAGCCAGAAATAGCTCGGGAGAACATTGGGTGCACACAAGTCATTTTCAAAATTAAGGGCCAGATTGCTCTATAAAAGAAGGATCGATAAACACAAACCCAATTGACTTTTCTATAGACGCGCTGTCATATTTTTCTCTGCTTGGATCTGCGTTTATGAACAGAGGCGAGCAACTGCAAAACTGACCTACTTTTTTGCTTGTGGGTGGTTGAATGGGAAGGAAAACATGGATATTTACTGTCCCATTTTTAAAATGCCCCCTTTGACCGAGGCAGCTTTGTATGCCAGATGGCCTCTCCAGGCCAAAGAAGAAGAAAATATTTCTTTAAAATGTCCCAGAAAAGTTAGAGAAGGAAAATCAAGAACCCTGAAATCTTGGTGGGTTCAACTTGATTGGCTGCCCAGCTGACCCCCATCAAAGTGATATTTTTTTTAAAAAAAAAAATGCTTACTTCACTTGATTGGCAGCTTCTAACAACCATCTGATGGGTAGAAACCAAAAGAAGCTTTTAAAGAGCGTGACTAGACATTAAACATTCTGCTTTCCACATTTTCTAGAAAATTTCCTTGTGGAGTGGACAGGCTGGTTAGAAAGTTATCGATCCAGTAGGATTTTGGGGGGCAATCTTAAGATGGGTGGACTTCAGCTCCCAGAATCCCCCACCCAAGCAGGTCAGGTTGGCAGCCCCCACCATACACTGTAATCTAAGCCCCCCACCAGCTTTTTTCAACCCTGGTGTGACGTCATTTGCAAATTATGAACCATGCTGCCTAAGGATGACGGGAACCGAAGCTGCCGAAGCTACAATCAGGGTTTGAAAAGACTGGTTTAACCGAGCTCCAGATTCACATTTGAAGATTATTTGTCTGATACTGAGAGAGGCATCCTGTAAATTAAATAAATAAGTAGATAGTACAGAGATAGACAGATGATGGATGGATGGATGGATGGATGGATGGATGGATGGATAGATAGATAGATAGATAGATAGATAGATAGATAGATAGATAAATTGGATGTATGGATACAAGATAGTTAGATAGATAAAGAAGATAGAGAAGATAGATGATAGAGAGATAGATAGTTAATAGAGGAAGAGAGAAGAAAGAAAGGAAAAAGGTAGGTAGGTAGATAGATAGATAGATAGATAGATAGATAGATAGATAGATAGATAGATAGATAGAGACAGAGGCAGGCAGGCAGATAAGATAGGGAGAGAGAAGAGAGATGAAAGAGAGTAGATAGGTAAATAGATAGGTAGATAGACAGATAAGAGAAGAGGGATAGATAGACAAACAGATAAGAGGGAGAGAGAAGAGAGGGATAGATATATAGATAAGAGAGAAGATAGATAGACAGACAGACAGATAGATAGAGACAGGCAGGCAGGCAGATAAGATAGGGAGAGAGAAGAGAGGGATAGATAAGAGATGAGAGAGAGTAGATAAGTGATAGGTAGATAGACAGATAAGAGAGAAGAGAGGGATAGATAGACAAACAGATAAGAGGGAGAGAGAAGAGAGGGATAGATATATAGATAAGAGAGAGAAGATAGATAGATAAGAGAGAGAAGATAGATAGATAGATAGATAGATAGATAGATAGATAGATAGATAGATAGAAGAGAGACCAAAATATATTTATTTCCTGTGTCAAATCCTGAAGCCTCCAAGTTACAAAGGCCACAAAATGAAAACCAGGGCCTCGTCGCCACCGTCTATTTTTATAGGGACATAAATTGAGTTATATTTGTTTTTGGGAGCGGGGAGAAGCAAACCAATATGTTTCGACAATAACACTGACCCACTTTACAAACTCCCTTGGAAAACAAAGCCGGGCTCAAAAAACGGTCATCCGAGTTCATTTGCACTCAAGGATGGGCAACTCAAGTGTACAATAAACTCCCACTAGTGCAAGAGCCCACAGGAGACATCAAATGAGAACTCTGCTGTGTTTGGGGCGGGGGGGGGGGCATTGTTGACTTGAGGTTGACTCCCTCTTTTTTGGAGCAGCCCCTGAGAATATTGGAAGGCTGCTATCCTGTCTCCCCTGGTCCTTCTTCTCATCAAACTAACCATGCCCAGTTCCTGCAACCGTTCTTCAGATGTTATAGCCTCCAATCCCTTAATCATGTTTGTGGCTCTTCTCTGCACTCTTTCTAGAGTCTCAACATCCTTTTTGCATCGTGGCGACCAAAGCTGGATGCAAATATTCCATTTGGAATACTGCGTTCAGTTCTGGAGACCTCACCTACAAAAAGAGATTGACAAAATTGAAGGGGTCCAAAGAGGGGCTACAAGAATGGTGGAAGGTCTTAAGCATAAAACGTATCAGGAAAAACTTCATGAACTCAATCTGTATAGTCTGGAGGAAAGAAGGAAAAGGGGGGACATGATCGAAACATTTAAATATATTAAAGGGTTAAATAAGGTTCAGGAGGGAAGTGTTTTTAAAAGGAAAGTGAACACAAGAACAAGGGGACACAATCTGAGGTTAGTTGGGGGAAAGATCAAAAGCAACGTGAGAAAATATTATTTCACTGAAAGAGAAGTAGATCCTTGGAACAAACTTCCAGCAGACGTGGTTGGTAAATCTACAGTCACTGAATTTAAACATGCCTGGGATAAACATATATCCATTGTAAGATAAAATACAGGAAATAGTATAAGGGCAGATTAGATGGACCATGAGGTCTTTTTCTGCCGTCAGTCTTCTATGTTTCTATGTTTCTAAGTGTGGCCTTATAAAGTGATATTAACACTTCACGTGATCTTGATTCTAACCCTCTGCTGATGCAGCCGAAAACCTGATCGACCAAGAATGTGAGCTACGATAGATTAGGGTTATCCATCAAGTTGCCAGGGACAGCCGATCCATTAAAGCCAATAAATTCACCGGGTGAAATTCACAATGTCCTATCTGGCTGGTCCATGCCCCGAGAAGGGATTTTTTATCACACTATCTGTTTTAACCCTGGTTTTATCTGACAGAGCTGTTCCTCAGCGATAGGTTTATGGCGCTTCCAATGTGGCTTTCTCATTGGCAGGGAGATAAGAGGTGCAGTTTCGGGAAAGGGTACAAAAAAAATTAATAAATGAGGATTTGTTTCTGGATTAAAACTATAGTTGGGAAAAAAATTATTGGCTGCTCAACCTGGGGCCTTTTGGAACAAGCCAGCTTCCCATAAACCGGGTTGTTATGTTTTAAAACCAAAACCAAAAGAGGATTTTGTAAGTGTGTAGGCAGAGAGAAAGTGAGCAGACCCAGGAAACAGGAGGAAATAAAAGTAGTTTCTTCCATCCTTCCTTCCATCCTTCCTTCCTTCCTTTTTTCCTTCCTTCCATCCTTCCATCCATCCTTCCTTCCTTCCTTCCTTTCTTTCTTTTGTTAGTAAAAGTTCTTTATTTTTTTCCTTCACATCAATAACATTAAAAACATACATTACATATAGTCATCCAACTTCTCTCCGAGCAAAGAAATCGAGGCCAGATAATAACGTGGTGATTTAAGACTCCTATTAAGTGACTTAAAACCAGACATTCGTAAACTGGTAATCACTTCATCGCTCTCTCTCCAGCCTACCTCATAAGGTTGTTGTGGGGAAAAAATAGGAACAGGGAGCAGCCCAATGCCTGATTCTATGGAAAGATAGATATCAACCCAAGCAATAAACAGCCGGTGTTACATCGAAACATAGAAGATTGACGGCAGAAAAAGACCTCCTGGTCCATCTAGTCTGCCTTTATACTATTTCCTGTATTTTATCTTAGGATGGATCTATGTTTATCCCAGGCATGTTCAGTTACTGTGGATTAACCAACCACGTCTGCTGGAAGTTTGTTCCAAGCATCTGCTACTCTTTCAGTCAAATAATATTTTCTCACGTTGCTTCTGATCTTTCCCCCAACTAACCTCAGATTGTGCCCCCTTGTTCTTGGGTTCGCTTTCCTATTAAAAACACTGTGTTATGTAAACATTTCAGTGTGATAAACTGGCTGAAGTCCATTATAAGTGATTTGAATGATTTAGTTTCCTATCAAACCATCTTACTAAAGTTCTTCCTCTTCTATGATATATGACCCATCATGAAAAAGTCATCCTTGTTCTCCCAACGATTAAGAAGGGAACTCGATATTCTCGTTCTCTCTCTTTCTTTGCATAAATATACAATGCAGAACCTGATCTAAGAGCAAGAAGTGCCAATTTAAGGCAGAGAAAATTCACAGCGAGTCTTCTCATTCCACTCTGTTCAAACTGTTGGAAAATTAGGGATGTTTTTATTCTTTTCTTTTTGTTCTTTTTGTTTTATTTTATTATTTGTTTTATTTGTGTCTGTCTGTCTGTCTGTCTGTCTGTCTGTCTATCTATCTATCTATATCTATCTAACAATCTATCATCTATATCTATCTATCTATCTATCATCTATCATCTATCATCTATCATCTATCTATCTATCTATCTATCTATCTATCTATCTATCTAACAATCTGTCATCTCTATCTATCTATCTATCTATCTATCTATCTATCTATCTATCTAACAATCTATCATCTATCTATATCTATCTACCTATCATCTATCTCTATCTATCTATCTATCTATCTATCTATCTATCTATCTATCTAACAATCTATCATCTATATCTATCTATCTATCTATCTATCTATCTATCTATCTATAACAATCTATCATCTCTATCTATCTATCTATCTATCTATCTATCTATCTATCTATCTATCTATCTATCTATCTAACAATCTATCATCTATATCTATCTATCTGTCTATCTATCTATCTAACAATATCACCTATATCTATCTATCTATCTATCTATCTATCTATCTATCTATCTATCTATCTATCTTCTATCCATCCATCCATCCATCTATCAAGTTTATTGGCTGCCCATTTAATCAGAGAGTAACTCTAAGCAATCTAATAGAGTTAAAGTTAGCAGAAACCTGTTTCATTTTTTTGCATCCTAGGAAGGAAGGAGCGGTCCCTCCATTCTGGCGAAGCTAGAAACCTAAGATTCTAGTCCACTTGAACATTGCATGAGGATTGTTCCTTTAGGTTTCTTCGGCATGTGCGGATCAGGTCACCAGCCTTCCTCTCCCCACATCTTCAGAATAGAACTTGCTAACTTTAGCTCCCTGGCCTGGAAAAAAAAATTGAAAAAGGCTATCGGGGAAAACACTTTTTTATTCTCGGCTTGTTTTTGAAAAGATCCAAACCCCGGAGGCATCTTTCAACAATTTCCCCCCTGCCCACTAATAATGTGTTTGTGTACTTGCCACACACACATATTAGAAGAGTTGATGCGGTTGTGTTGTCCTATATAAAGGTGGCTGGAGAAAGAATAGCTTGAGATCGCAGGAGGGCTTTGTAGGGAGAAGATTCGGGATAAATCATCGCTATTATTTCCCGAAGAAAATTTTGCCTCCGCTCAAAAGGGTCACGAGAGAAAGATTTTTTCCCCGCCGTTGTTTTCACCGCACCAAAAAGGATGTTTACCAGGCTTTAACTCATTAGTTGTGGAGCTCGTTCGTCATGGATGGCTAAAGGAAAACCATTTCTTTTTTTGTATATATACAACAACACAGGGAGACAACAAGGCAGAAAATCTCTCCAACCTCTACGCATTTTAGCCCACAGTCAGGCCGACTCCTCAAACGAACTTTTTAAACTTAAAAAAACTGAAAATGTTATCCAACAGCTATGGGAGAGGAATCCCATCTCTTTGGGAACATCCTTTACTCGTGTTCGTTTTTGAAAATTTGCACAAATCTGCGGTCTTTGAGGACGATCGTTTATGAAAATGACTGGGTTTCTTCTTCTATTATTATTATTATTATTATTATTATTATTATTATTATTATTATTATCAATGTCAGATTATGGCATTATGAAGAAGCTCAAGATCTGTCCAGGAACATAGAGAGCTTAATTCTCGCTATCTTTGAAAAAGAGGGAGAGAGAAAGGAAGGGAAGGAGAAAAGGAAAAAGGGAAGGAAAGGGAAGGAGAGAGGAAAGGAGGAAAAAGGAAAGGAAAGGGAGAGGATGGAAAGGAAAAAGGAAAGAAGGAAGGAAAGAGGAAAGGAGAGAGGAAAGGAGGAAAAAGGAAAGGAGAGAGGAGAGGGAAGGGAAGGAAGGAAAGGAAAGAAGGAAGGAAAGGAAAGGAGAGAGGAGAGGAGGAGAAAGGGAAAGGAAAGGAAAGAAGAGAGGGAAGGGAAGGAAGGAAAGGAAAAAGGAAAGGAGAGAGGAGAGGGAAGGGAAGGGAAGGAAAGAAGGAAAGAAAGAGGAAAGGAGAGAGGAGATGAAAGGAAGGAAAGGAAATAGGAAAGGACAGGACGTCTTCGGACAAGGGTGGCATATAAGTCCAATTAATAAAAGGAAAAGAAAGGAGGAAGGGAGGAAGGAAGGAATGGAGGAGGGGAGGGGAAAAAAGGAAAGAAGAGAGAAAGGAAAGGAAAGGAAGAAAGAAAAAAGAAGGAAAGGAAAGAAAGAGAAGGGAAAGGAAAGGAAAGGAAAGGAAGAAGGAAGAGAAGGGAAAGGAAAGGAGGAAAGGGAAAGAAAGAAAGAAAGAGAAAGACAGAAAGAAAAAGAAAGAAAGAACAGAAAAGAAATAAGTCATATTATTTAAAAGTGGCTCATGGGAATACCATTTCCCCCCTTGTCATTCCTCAAGGAAAGCCAACATTGTGGGTCAGGCTGAGCCACGCTGGGGGTCAGCCCACGCCAGGGATTACGTAGCCTGAAAACAGGCTGTTCTGTGCCCTGCGTAACAATGCTGTGATGCTCCAGGAAGGGAGAAGGATCAACAAGATTCATAAACAGGCAGCACACACCTTTATCTCTGTCCGATATTGTAGGCCACGTTACGCACCGACATTGTGTGTGCAAAGGTTAGCGTGAACAATGCCAATAGCTACCCGTAAACCCTGAGCAAATTTACACTCCCTAACTGTGCTGTGAAGACATTTAATCTGTTGTTTCTGAACCAGGCAGCCGCTAACTCTGTGTCCTGTACTTTCCCCTCGACTTCCAGTCCTGCAATCTTGGAAATGTTGCTTTATAGGTAATCAATAGTTGGTCTCAGTTCAGGACGGACGAATGCAGCGATAAGGAAGAGGACAGGATGAAACAAAAAACAGAAGGGCTGGGCGTGAACTATTTGTTTATTTATTTGAAATAGCAGGCAGAAATGCAGCAGGAGGAAGAATCAGACTAAAATGATTAGAGGGGGGAAAAAACCAAAGGTTATTTCCCATATTTCAAATCAAAGGAAAGAAGGAACGGAGGGAGGGATGGAGGGAGGAAGGGAGGAAGGAAGGATGGAAGGAAGGAAGGAAGGATGGAAGGAAAATAATAGAGGGAGGAAATGGAGGGAAGGAGGGAAGGAGAGAGTGAGGAAGTAAAGGAAATGGAGGGAAGGAAGAAGGAAAATAATAGAGGAAGGGAGGAAACGGAGGGAAGGAGGGAGGGAGGAAGAGGTGAAGGAAGCAGGGATGGAGGGGGAAGGGAGGAAGGGAAATAATAGATGGAGGGAGAGATCTTCTTCTCTTCTTCTCCTCCTTCTTCCTCCTCCTCCTCTTCTTCTTCTTCTTCTCCTTCTTCTTCCTCCTCCTCCTCCTCCTCTCCTCCTCCTCCTCTTTCTTTTTCTTCTTCTCTGCCCTGTGCTAACAAATCCTCTTTCCCCAAACTCTGGGACTGCCCACAGAGAGCCACACAGCAAGGGAGCCAAAGACTGGAGGAAGGTGAGGATGAATTATTTTAAATCAATACACCTTCTCGGGCCTTTCAAAACACTCCTTTGTTTAAAAACAAGAACTTCATCCTCTTTGCATTTCCTCCCACCTCGGGGACTTCACTCACGTGGCGTGGGCCCAATACTATGTGATCCCCCTTGGCTGGCCTTGTAAATACAAAACTACCTTGAATGTTCCTGTATTAGAGATTGCAAAGTAAACGGTAATTATCGGAATTCGGGGAAAGCCAGACTTGGCTCAAGAGGTCACTGCTGGGGTGAAAAATGAGGTCAGGGACAAACATTTTGCACAAGTGTTTTGCAAATTCTGTTTGCAAACATCTGGGGGTAAATCTACGTATTTCCTGTGCTGGGCTGATTTTGATTTGGGTAGTTTTTGTGATTGGGTGATTTTCCTAGAAAAATAAATACTTTTTTCCATAGGATCCATTTAATCTCATTCTGGAAGAAAAGATGTTTTTCACTTCCCCCAAATATGCAATTAGAACTACATACTCGATACAAAATAAAAAGCCAAGGGTTGAAAGATCCTGGGTCTAGAAAGCTTAGAACCTCAAACATGACCTAAGCATAGCCCACGAGATCGTCTGCTACAACGTCCTCCCTGTCAACGACTACTTCAGCTTCAACCACAACAACACACGAGCACACAACAGATTCAAACTTAATACTAACCGCTCCAAACTTGACTGCAAAAAATACGACTTTAGTAATCGAGTTGTCGAAGCGTGGAACTCTTTACCAGACTCTGTAGTGCCATCCCCAAACCCCCAACACTTTACCCTTAGACTATCCACTCTTGACCTCTCCCAATTCCTAAGAGGTCAGTAAGGGGCGTGCATAAGTGCCCCAGCGTGCCTTCCATCCCCTGTCCTAATGTCTCTCTTATATTTCTACTTGCTCCATGTATATGATCTCTATTATTCCCAATGATTATTTCTTCTATATTATTCCTAATGTCTTTCCTTCTATTATTCTATTGGTGTATTTTACTATGATTATATCCTCTGAAACCTACATTATGTATTAGACAAAATAAATAAATAAATAAAATAAAAATAAAGATACTAAGATCAATATATGTAGCTTCTACGTCGCTTCTGCTCCGGTAATCTCACACTACTAACCAGAGCATCCAATCCTTGAATACACCTCATCTGTCTGGAACCCACACCACATTTTGGACATAATAATAGAATAGATAATAATAGAATTCTTTATTGGCCAAGTGTGATTGGACACACAAGGAATTTATCTTTGGTGCAGATGCTCTCAGTGGACATAAAAGAAAAGAGACATTTGTCAAGAATCATAACCCTTAATGATTGTCATAGGGGTCAAACAAGCAATGAAGAAATAATCAATATTAATAAAAATCTTAGGATACAAGCAACAAGTTACAGTCATACAGTCCTAAGTTGGAGGAGAAGGGTGATAGGAATGGTGAGAAGAAAAAACTAGTAGTAATAGAAGTGCAGATTTAGCAAAAAGTCTGAGGTTAGTTGGGGGAAAGTTACAGTCATACAGTCCTGAGTGGGAGAAACACTATTTTAATAAAATCTTGCATTTCAGGCTGAGCTGATGTTGACACTGACAGCTGGGAGCTTTGCTGTCTGTCAAAAAATAGCTAAAATGAACCCGTAGGATTTAATTTTTTTTAAAAAATCCCAACGAAATCATTGGCTTTTTGAAAACCAGGGGTATTTCGTATTGTGCTTGTCTTGTTATTAGAAATGGTGTCCAAGGGTTCATTGAGTTGACAATTGAGGGAAAATTTCAGAATCCACAGCTGGGTGTCACCTGAGCCGCTCTGGACCAAGGTTCGAAATTTTCTTGGCCCTTCGCTCAGTCCGTTCTGCATCAGGGCCTCGTATCTCAGGGCAAAGTACCGATTTCTAAAGTGACTCTGGTCTCGTGCTGGGACAACCTCATTAACCTCGATGGACCATAAGTGTAATGCTTGGCAATGCCCCTGATGAGGCCAGGAGGCTGCAGGTCCACCGAAGATGCCCCTCGCTCCATCTGCTAAAATTGAATGTCCCAGAAGGATTTTTGAAAGGATGCTGTTCGGTTCTGAGCGTCTATGAAGTGTCTAGCACTGTGAAACATAACAGCGATCAGGAGAACTTTGTTGCAACAGAATAGATGGTCTTCTTCTTCTTCTTCTTCTTCTTCTTCTTCTTCTTCTTCTTCTTCTTCTTCTTCTTCTTCTTCTTCTTCTGCTGCAGGTTTTGCCACATTTTATGATGTGTCTTGCCGCCATTGTTAATTGTGTCACTGTGCTGGTTAAGTTAGTGAGCTGGTTGTTAGGTGAATCTGGCTTCTAGGCTGATACCTGGGAGGTTGCGACAGGCATAAATGTGAACCATCTCTCACAATCATTTCTTCTTCTTCTTCTTCTTCTTCTTCTTCTTCTTCTTCTTCTTCTTCTTCTTCTTCTTCCTCCTTCCTTTCTTCTTCTTCTTCCTCCTCCTCCTCCGTCCACCGTCCACTCTTTCTTCTCCCTCTCCTCCTCTTCTTCTCCTGTGCCTTCTCTTTCTCCTCATTCTTCTCCTTCTCCTTCTTCTTCTCTACCCTCCATTCCTTCTTCTTATTCCTCCTCCTCTCTCTCTCCTCCCCCCCTCCTCTACTTCTTCTCTTCCTCCTCCTCCAACCTCCACTCCTTCTTCTTTTTCTCCTTCTCTTCCTTCTCCTCCCTCTCTTCTCCTCCTCTTCTTCTTCTCTTCCTCCTCCTCCTCCACCCTCCACCCTCCACTCCTTCTTCTCTTCCTCCTTCTCTTCCTCCTCCCCCCCCTCAGACCTTGGATGGACTGACCTCACTCGCCTGCAAGGGCCAATGGGGCCTCCCATCTCAGGATACCAATGTCCCTCACTATAACACTGTGTTCCTCTCTCCAGAATCCCTACAAAAACACCGTCGAAGGCCCTTGAGCTTTGAGCTCACCCCATCCTGTCCTCCAAGGTCTTCTGAAGCCACCTGATCTCACCATGAAGTCAATCCTGTTCTCTCTCCTTTGCCTCTTTTTCTTGGTGGCCCTGGACTGGCTGTTCTTTTCCAGGGACAACGTGGCTCTCCATCTCCGCTTTAGGCAGGTATATCTTCCTTCACCATCACCGTTTGGAGCCCTTCAGCTCCCAACAAGGGCTTTCTGTCCCCACCACCAAGAGCTGTTGACCTTCAGAAAAACCAGGCATGTTTCTCCTTTATACCAAACTCTGATAACACTGGGGGGGGGGGGCTGGAGAGCATGGCACAAGGGAGACTTTCCAGAAGTCGGTCCTTGGGAGAAATTGGAAAACAAAAGGTTTGTGTGCTGCAGAATAAGGAATGAAAATGCATCTGTTCTGCTAATCCTTGGAATACTACTACTACTACTACTACTACTACTACTACTACTACTACTATTATTATTATTATTATTATTATTATTATTATTATTATTATTTCAATACAACACAGCAAACGAGATCACTAGGCTGGATTTCGTATTTCATCACCAGTCGGGCGCTTCCCAAGCACCTAGGACTGCGTGATGTAGCGGCGAATTATGTGTGTCGATCCCAGTAAAGGGGCCTTTTGCAATTGACAGATGGAGATTTTGTCAATTCCGATGGTTTTCAAATGTCCGCTGAGATCCTTTGGCCCTGCGCCCAGTGTGCCAAGGACCACTGGGACCACTTTCACAGGCTTATGCCAGAGTCGTTGCAGCTCGATTTTTAGATCTTTGTATTTCACTAATTTCTCTAGCTGCTTCTCCTCAATTCTGCTGTCTCCTGGGATTGCGATGTCGATGATCCACACTTTCTTTTTCTCCACGATCACAATGTCTGGTGTGTTACGCTTCAGAATTCTGAAGTCGGAAGTCCCACAGTAGTTTTGCTATTATTATTATTATTATTATTATTATTATTATTAATTATTATTATTATTATTATTATTATTATTATGTATTAGATTTGTATGCCGCCCCTCTCCGTAGACTCCTATCCAATGACCCAAGTGCCAAAGCCCACTGTAACAACATCACCAAAAAGGCTTCAAGAGTTGTTAACCTAATCCTATGTAGCTTCTGCTCTGGTAATTTCACACTATTAACCAGAGCATACAAAACTTTCACCAGACCAATTCTTGAATTCAGCGCATCTGTCTGGAACCCACATTGCATTTCGGACATAAACACTCTAGAAAACGTCCAGAGATACTTTACAAGAAGAGCCCTCCACTCCTCCACTCGCAACAGAATTCCCTACGTAAGTAGACTCACAATCCTAGAAAGCTTAGAACTACATTGCCTTCAACACAACCTAAGCACAGCCCATTAAATCATCTGCTGCAATGTCCTTCGTGCCAACGACTACTTCAGCTTCAACCACAACAACACATGAGCACACAACAGATACAAACTTAAAGTGAACCACTCCAAACTCGACTGCAGGAAATACGACTTTAGTAACCGAATAGTTGATGCTTGGAACTCACTACCAGACTCTGCAGTATCATCACCTAACCCCCAAAATGTTACTCTTAGACTCTCCACTGTTGACCTGTCCCAATTCCTAAGAGGTCAGTAAGGGGCGTGCATAAGTGCCTTCTGTCCCTGGCATTGGGCCAGAATACCTGCGGAACCACCTTCTTCCGCATGAATCCCAGCGTCCGGTTAGGTCCCACAGAGTAGGCCTTCACCAGGTCCTGTCAACTAGACAATGTTGCTTGTCAGGTCCTAGGGGAAGGGCCTTCTCTGTGGGGGGGACGTCCCTCTGGAATCAGCTCCCCCCGGAGGTTCATATTGCCCCCACCCTCCTCACCTTCTGCAAGAGCCTCAAGACTCATCTATAGCGCCAGGCTTGGTGCCATACACTCTTGTCCCCTGGCTGATGAATATGTTGATTGAATGGAATGACTGTTTTGGCGGTTTTTAGATTTCTCCACTATGTTGGAAGTGTAAGAAAGAAATAGGTTCCTATTATCATCAATGGTGGATGTGTAGTAAAGTTAAGCTTTATTGGAAAATGATAGAAAGAATAATAAAAGAAATAGTAACGCAGGAGATAGAAAAAAAACCGGAATTTTATCTACTGGGTATAACTAATCAGAAATATAAGAAAGAAATTTTACATTTAGTTATTCATATTTTGACAGCGGCCAGGATAGTATATGCGCAAAATTGGAAAGGGGAAAATATTCCCAAAGAAGAGGAGGTTATTAAGAAAATATTAGACTGCGCTGAAATGGATATGATGACAAGACGGTTAAAAGACCAAGAGGAAACAGAATTCTATGAGATTTGGAACAAAGTGTATACAGTATATGGATAAATAAGAAGAAGAAGTAAAAGTAAAAAGAATAGGGGAATTGTAGAAGTATGGATATGATTTAAACTTTGTGTGGGGTGTAGTTTATATATGAAGATTTATTATATAAGGTTAAACAAGTTTCTTCTTTTCATTTAAAGTAATAAGTAGATTTATAGTATTAATAATGTATTCTTTTTTCTGTATCGAAATTTAACAGGGAAGTTGCAACCCCATCTTTATGCTAAATGTATGTTTGTCAGTTTTGTCTATTTTATGAAAATTAATAAAACTTATTGGGGAAAAAAAGATTTTAAATTTTATTAATTGGATTTAAGATGTTATATATTATTTTATTCTATGTCGTAAGCCGCCCCAGTCCTTGGAGAGGGGCGGCATGAAAGTCCAATAAATCACTAAATCACTAAATCACTAAATCACTAAATCACTAAATCAATAAATCAATAAATCAATAAATCAATAAATCAATAAATCAATAAATCAATAAATCAATAAATCAATAAACAAGAACATGAACTAATTGCGTTTCAGTAGCACTGAACAAGCCATCCCCGCTCTCCCCCTTCCAATGTACAAGGAGCCGCGCATGAGGACGCACCAAAAAACATGATATCTTTTTTGCACAGGGATTCAGAATGTTCTCGGCCATGCTCGGTAGGACTCTCTGCATCTTCCCAGCATGCGAAAGTCCACTCTCTGGATTTTGTGTCTGAGATCTCTTGGCACTGATTAAAGATGAAGCCCACAAGCTGAGATGAGTCAGGATGCGCGCTCACGTCTCTGGCTTTCAAGCAGAAGAGCCAAAGAAACACAGAAACCTAGAAGATTGACGGCAGAAAAAGACCCCCTGATCCATCCAGTCTGCCCTTGTACTATTTCCTGTATTTTATCTTAGGACGGATCTATGTTTATCCCAGGCAGGTTTCAGTTCAGTGACTGTGGATTGACCAACCACATCTGCTGGAAGTTTGTTCCAAGCATCTGCAACTCTTTCGGTCAAATAACATTTTCTCACGTTGCTTCTGATCTTTCCCCCAACTGACCTCAGATTGTGCCCCCTTGTCCTTGGGTTCACGTGTATTTTTGTGTGCCTGTGTGTTATATGTACTGTATTTACACATGTGGCATATATACATAGAATTAAATAGTATATTTTGGATGTTCAGTAATAGCAAATAGATATTGTCTCTCTTTGGGGCGAGGAAACCCAAACCCTTGATGTAAGTGACGTCAAGTTGGCCACGTTTAGACTATCCCCAAACCCCCAACACTTTACCCTTAGATTATCCACGATTGACCTATCCAGATTCCTAAGAGGTCAGTAAGGGCGAGTACAAGTGCACTAGAATGCCTTCCGTCCCCTGTCCTATTGCTCTCCTATATCTCCTATACCTTTCTTCTATTCAATTCAATTCAATTTCAATTTATTAGATTTGTATGCCGCCCCTCTCCGAAGACTCGGGGCGGCTCACAACAACATTCCTATATCTCTTCTTCTATTCTTTCATTGCTATGTTCTATTTCTATATCTTCTCTTCTATTCTTTCTTAGATACATATTCTTAGAACGTATTTTACTATGAGTATCTCCTCTATAACCTTCATCGTGTATTTTACTATGTGTATTCCCACTAAAACCCTCATTGTGTATTGGACAAAATCAATCAACCAACCAACCAATCAACCAACCAACCAACCAACCAACCAATAAAAATAAATAAATAAGCCAGTCATATTATCTCTTCTTCTCTCCTCTCCTCTTTTCTCTTCTCTCTCCTCTTCTCTCTCCTCTTCGCTTCTCTTTTCTCTCCTCTTCTCTTCTCTTCTCTCTCCTCTCCTCTCTTCTCTTTTCTCTTCTCTTCTCTTCTCTCTCCTCTCCTCTCTTCTCTTTTCTCTTCTCTTCACTTCTCCTCTCCTCTCCTCTCTTTTCTCTCCTGTTCTCTTCTCTCCTGTTCTCTTCTCTCCTCTCTTCTCTTCTTTTCTCTTCTCTTCTACTCTCCTCTCCTCTACTCCTTCTGTCTTCTCTCCTCTCCTCCCTCCCTCTCCTCTCCTCTTTTTCTTTTTCTGCTTTTTTCTTTCTCTCTTTCCCTTCCCTTCTTTTCATGCCAAGCAAAGCTGCTTTTACCCTCGTGGGATAGTCAGGGTATATAATTAGCTTCTCAAAGCATGTCCCAAAATCAGTGGATGCCTTCCGTTCTTCTTCTTCTTTTAGCTCTTGCAGCAATTGCTACCTGCACCGGTTTTTTTTCCTCCTTTGTTTTTACTTTTGCTTTTCCTCTTCCCTCCCCCATCTGTCTTTCCCCTCCCCCTTTTAGGGTTTAGCTTTGATCTCGTGTCCTCGCATTTGATTGCTTCCCTTTTCGGCTTTATAACAAAGTGTTCCTGCCCCTCTTGAAGAACAGTGTGTGACCAGGCCATGAATACATCCAGGGCTGAACCAAAGCCGCGGTTTCTCCCTGGGCTGGTTGTCATGCCACCTTCTCCAGATGCTCCTGGCAAGACCGAAAGGGAGAGGGGGACCCTGAGCTTCCAAAGAGGCCCAGAAAGACGTCAACTCAGCCCGGGAGGCTTGAGAGCTTGACCTGATGCGTTGCGCCCCCTCTCCACCACATTCTTTGCCCTGGGAGACTCAAGAAGCCGAGTTGGAAAGAACCACAAGCCTTCGCTGGAAGGGCCTTTGTTTGGGGCTGATTCATCCCCCAGAGCCCCGGCATCAAGGGACGTTTGTCTCCGGTTTTCCTTCAGGGAGAAACAAGGAGAACAATTTTTCTTTCGTAGATATATTTTACTCTGAGTATCTCCTCTATAACCTTCATCATGTATTTTACTATGTGTATATATATATAAACACTAGAACCCTCATTGTGTATTGGACAAAATAAATAAATAAAATAAATAAAATAAAATAATTCCAGCCAGACGATTCTCCTGCTCGGGATGTAAAGGCCAGCAGGGAGGAAAGCCTTGAGGTCCCCAGCAGACAAAGGAAGTGCTTGGTTTACACCCGCCACTCAGCCCAAAATTGATAGCAATAGCATTTAGACTTATATAGCGCTTCCCAGTGCTTTTACAGGCCTCTCTAAGCGGTTTAAAGAATCAGCATATTGCCCCCAACAATCTGGGTCCTCATTTGACCCACCTCGGAAGGAAGGAAGGAAAGAAGGAAGGAAGGGAGGGAGGGAGGGAGGAATAGGAATAGCATTTAGACTTACATACCGCTTCATAGTTCTTTTACGGCCCTCTCTAAGCGGTTTAAAGAGAGTCAGCTTCTTGCCCCCAGCATCCTGGGTCCCCATTTGACCCACCTCAGAAGGATAGATGGATGGATGGTTGGATGGATGGATGGATGGAAGGAAGGAAGGAAGGAAGGGAGGGAGAAAGGAAGGAATAGCAATAGCATTTAGACTTACATACCGCTTCATACAGCCCTCTCTAAGTGATTTAGAGAATCAGCATATTTTCCCCAACAATCTGGGTCCTCATTTGACCCACCACGGAAAGAGGGAAGGAAGGAAAGAAGGGAGGGAGGGAGAACGGAAGGAAGGAGATAGAAATGAGAGGAAGGAAGGAGGGAAGGAAAGAAGGAAGGAAAGAAGGAAGGAAGGAAGGAGGGAGGGAGGGAAGAAGGAGGGAAGGAAAGAAGGAAGGAAGGAATAGCATTTAGACTTATCTACCACTTCCTAGTCCTTTTACATCCCTCTCCAAGCGGTTTGCAGACTCAGCCTCTTGCCCCCAACAATCTGCGTCCTTGTTTGACCCACCTCGGAAGGATGGAAGGCTGAGTTAACCTAGAGCCAGTGGTGAGATTTGAACTGCTGAACTACAGCTAGCAGTTAGCTGAAGGACCCTTCAGCGCTGCAGCACTCTAACCACTGCCCTCCATGCCCCCGGCCCTCCATGCGTCAGATTGTCCCAAAGGACAATTCAGAAAATGCGTTTCTGCCCCCTGGTTTCTGCCTTAAATGAAAAGAGCTAAAGAGGAAAACCACACGAAGCCAGCAGGGAGATGGAAGGCTTCCAGATAACCAACTCCGTTCCTATTCATTTAGATGTTTGTTGATTTGGGGAGCCACAAATAGATTATGTGATGCTCAGGAAAATCTTTCTGAGGAATGTTTACTGTCTTCCTAGGAAGAGCTCAGCAAATGCTCAGTGTCAGCATTCCAAACAGCATCTGAGAAATAAACCAGAGTTCAAACCTCGTCTCTCTCCCACGTTCCAACTTATTAACAGGGCCATGTTCGATATCAACTCTAGTCAACCCGATACAAACTTTTCCTACAGTTCTCCACCCGGGTTAAGGTTCATCCCTCGTCCCCACGTCCACAAGTTCATCCCGTGGACCACTCTGGTTCTCTCAATGTCCACGATCCTCCCGTGGACTTCTGGCTGGTGCTGAATAAAGGATAGAAACATAGAAACATAGAAGACTGACGGCAGAAAAAGACCTCCTGGTCCATCTAGTCTGCCCTTATACTATTTCCTGTATTTTATCTTACAATGGATATATGTTTATCCCAGGCGTGTTTAAATTCAGTTACTGTGGATTTACCAACCACATCTGCTGGAAGTTTGTTCCAAGGATCTACCACTCTTTCAGTGAAATAATATTTTCTCACGTGGCTTCTGATCTTTTCCCCAACTCACTTCAGATTGTGTCCCCTTGTTCTTGTGTTCACTTTCCTATTGAAAACACTTCCCTCCTGGACCTTATTTAACCCTTTAACATATTTAAATGTTCCGATCATGTCCCCCCTTTTCCTTCTGTCCTCCAGACTAGACAGATTAAGTTCATGAAGTCTTTCCTGATACGTTTTATGCTTAAGACCTTCCACCATTCTTGTAGCCCGTCTTTGGACCCGTTCAATTTTGACCTTGAACCTCGAAAGAATTTATTGTGGCTAGTATTTTTCCCTCTCATGCAACTACCCGCCTCCAATTCCCGCAGTACTTTTCTACTTGGGGCAGGCCAAAGTCTCCAACTCAAAATGATGAGTTGGGGTGGTGTAGGGTTTCCTGCTTGAGCAAGGGGTTGGACTTGATGATCTTCAAGGTCCCTTTCAACTCTAATAATGAATGAATGAATGTCTTGGGCCTGAGTTGTCTTTTTTGGGACTGTTAGCATTCCACACTGGGCTTATTACCAATGTTAGAATATTGAACTTGAAACAGAGTATATGTAACAGGGGTGATTGTTCATCCAGCAACACAGACCAATATAGTAGAGTATAAATATTATTTACAATGTATACAATAGATTAACCGGCATATACAGTCAGACATTTCCAAGTCAAGCAATCATATACAATTCTAAACATACAGCAGCTAACTATTAATATCACACACAGTTCCATACAATGCAATTATTATTATTATTATTATTATTATTATTATTATTATTATTATTATTATTATTATTTAGATTTGTATGCCGCCCCTCTCCGCAGATAATACTATACATGGACCAATATACAGCATACAGCAAGTACATAGGCCAATATTTAGCCTAGAGCAATATAGGAAGTGATGTATGGCTGCGATTTGAGTCTGGTTGATTTTTAATATATTGGGGGGTTTTAGCTTACATAGTTTTTAATTAATTAGATTTGTCTCTGTATTCACTCTTTTATATTGTATGCTGTAAGCCGCCCTGAGTCTTCGGAGGGGGGCAGCATACAAATCTAAATAATAATAATAATAATAAGAAGAAGAAGAAGAAGAAGAAGAATTACACAGCAGCATATATGTTCTGTCTGGGTTTTCCCAGACCTCCACACCCACTGAAAAAACAGCCAGACACTCTGGTAAAATCCAAAAGTATTTTATAGCAGGAAAAAATAAGCACAAAGGAAAACCTGTCTTCACAGCAGACAGGTTACAATACGTTACAACAGGGTCCTGATGTCCAGTCAATTTCACAAGCTTCTTGCTGGCACACCCCCCCAAGGTTTCAATGGTCCAAGGCACAAACCAGGATTGTAGCCACCAAAGTTCACAGACAGGTCTCACGAATCTCCAAGATAAAACTCCACAAGCCAGGAAGGGTGGGGCCGCCTTTTATCCTTTCCCAAGCACCACACCCAAACCCAGCTGTGACCTCTAATGCTGGAAATACCTAGCCAATTGAGTTCATCTCTGATTAGCTCTCCTTTGTCGCATATCTATGATGTCATGAGCATCTTCCCCCAGGGAATCCAGGCTGCTTGCTGGGGAGAGCTCCCCCTGGTGGAACTCTGGCTGTCCTTCTTCTTCAGCCTGGGATTCCGCTTCCTCGTCAGTCTGCACCTCCTGGTCCTCAGCCTCTCCCTCTGAGCTGGAAGCCGACAGCAAATCAGCCATTCCCGGAGGGGTCCCAGGCTGAACCACAACAATATAGGATAGGATAGGATAAAATAGAATAGAATAGAATAGAATAGAATTTTATTGGCCAAGTGTGATTGGACACACAAGGAATTTGTCTTTGGTGCATAAGTGCACCAGTGTGCCTTCCGTCCCCTGTCCAATTGTCTCTCCTTATCTCATTTATCTTTTCTTCCTTTCAAATATGTTCACCTATACTTTTATATCTTTTCTTTTATTCTTTTCTTTATTTATATTATTACATATCTATTCTCTTCAATGTGTATTATGTATTGGACAAAATAAATAAATAAAATAAAATAATAAAATATACTCTCAGCGTACATAAAAGAAAAAGATATTAGCATACAACAATATCTTAGCACACAGCAGTATTAAACACACAGCAATATCTTAGCATGACTAACAGCAATAGCGGCCAACAACAACCAACAATACATTACAATCCAATACAACAGACTGCAACACATTTATGGCTAATTGTAGCCTAGCTCTTAAAGTAACATTTTACTAATTCCTCCAAACATACATTGCTGGCTAGTTCATATATTGACAAACCCAACCCGTGCAGTACATAATACTGACAGTGGCTTCTATTACGTGACAGCTTGGGTCACCCAGAATCCTAAAAGGGCAATTTCAGCACATCCAAGAGGCTGGTTTGGGCTGAGCTGCGGGCTCTTTACCCAGAACGAACCCTAAGATTTCACCCTTGGCTTATCCAGCTGATTGACATATTTTCTCTGTTTTTGCTTGAGCAATCGCCCTCCTTAAGAGGTGGCACTATCCCAGCACAACCTTCTCCCCACCCAGGGAGAGAAAACTGGACGGGTGGCAGAGCAGAGACAAAACCCTTTCTGGATTTATTGCTTTGTGTGCAGATTCCAAGGCAACCCACCTTGCAAATCTATTTGGCCACAGTCCCCTCTGGCTTGGCTTCAAACCCGGGTTTGAACCCCACAAGGGTTCAACACACACACAAACACACACACACACACAAAACAAGCAAGCAAAGTGTCAACCGTCCCCCTTGGTTCGTGCAGTGAATAAACATTTCTGGAACATTCCTTTTCTCCAAGGGTATACTTTAGTAACTAGACCAACATGGTAACAGAAGGAGTGTAGCCAACTCTGATATTTTCACGCGCAAATAGCATAGTTATCTTTCCCTTTGCCTCTTCGCTTTCGCACTTGTTATTATATATTATATAATATTATGATGTTAATATGGAGAATCCAGAGCATGGTAACATGGTCTTTCGAGACTGAAGGATGCCAATGCAATACAATTATGTTATTATACTGTATATTATATAATGTTATATAAAAAGCCTTCCACGTTATAGATGACCATCACTCTGACAATGACCTTGGAGTAACCAATAACCTAACTGGTAGACTCCACTGTAACAACATTGCCAAAATAAAAGCAATAGGAGTTGTTAATCTAATCTGACGCAGCTTCTTCTCTGGCAAATACTATATTGCTAACCAGAGCTTACAAAACATTTGTTGGACCAATTCTGGAATACAGCTCATCTGCCTGGAACCCGCATTGCATATCAGACATTAACCCAATTGAGAGTCCAGAAATATTTATGAACAATCTCTCTCTCTCTCTGTATATGTATGTATGTATGTATGTATGTATGTATGTATGTATGTATGTATGTATGACGGTCTTGGTATATTCGGGTTTCTTCCCGTGTAGGATTTGGAAATTTCTGGCGACGTTTCGACAAGCTCCCACTCGTCATCTTCAGGCTGGTGTTTCTGTCCTTGTTCTAGGGCAAACACTGCGAGACCTGAACTGCCTTCCTTCTATAAATACTGGTGGCTGGGTGTGGTTTGATGGCTCAGCAATTGCCTGCTGTGTAGAAACTTCCTGGTGAGTCAGTGGGGTAACATCTGGGGTCCTTGATGTAGCTGAAGTATGCTGATTAGTTAATGGTTGTAGATTAGGCGTGATATCCTGAGGAGTTGGAGCTTGCAGGCTACTTGATTGTTTTGCAATGTGTGTTCTGAGTCTGGTTTCTATGACTGGGATACATTTGAGGGCTGGTTTCCAGATGTCTGGTAAGCATATGTCTGTCTGTCTGTCTGTCTGTCTGTCTGTCTGTCTGTCTGTCTGTCTATCTAATTAATCTATCTATCTATCTATCTATCTTTCTATCCACCCACCCACCCACCCACCCACCTATCTATCCACCCACCCACCCACCTATCCACTCACCCACCCACCCACCCACCCATCTATCTATCTATCTATCTATCTATCTATCTATCTATCTATCTATCTATCTATCTATCTATCTATCTATCTATCTACCTACCTATCTATCTAAATTTACTTATTTTTCATCTTTCTAAACCATCCACCACCTTCAAAGAGGGGCTCCATTTTCCCTCCTTGCCAAATATTTCTGAGCGGGGAGAATAAAAGCAGAATTAATGGAAAATCCAACTGTGACGGGAAGACATCTGGAAAACGCATTCTGCGAATGACCCAAATGAATTGGGGAAAGCGAAGTGATTTGGTCAGTGTTTCCCCTAAATTAAGGGACTCTGGGGTCAACCTCTACATATTCCCGAAGACTTCTCATCCACCCACCCACTCACCCTGCTCAGAATAGCCGAGAAGACTCATCTTGTGGCCCTGAATGTCTGCGCAGAGGTGTTTTTGATGATCATCAGAGAACATAGGCTGGTCAAGTTGACCTCAAAACCCAACCTGGGATTGAGCATTAAAATAAACGCAGAAGGTCAGCTCGGTTCCCCAGGATCAGTCAGCTTTTTTCTCGCTCTCTCTGAATTTAAAGAGCAGCATCTGGAGGTGCCAAGAAGCAGGGTTTGGGTCTTGAAGATGAAAGGCTACTCCAGGGAGATGTGGGTCAAAGTTGGACAGCCAACCTTCAGGTCTTTGCTAAGCTTGGTTGGACCTGCCTATTTCAAAACATGTTTTCTTCATTAACATGTAATGATTAATTCTCTTTGGAACAGAAAGACTGCCACAGGGCACACAATGGCTATTCTTCTCAAATAGCTCATCCATCATTGAACTAACCCCTAAATGGCTTTCTCCATTCCTTTTTAAGAAACCTTCTAGAAATAGAAACATAGAAGATTGATGGCAGAAAAAGACCTCCTGGTCCATCTAGTCTGCCCTTATACTATTTCCTGTATTTTACCTTAGGATGGATATATGTTTATCCCAGGCATGTTTAAATTCAGTTCCTGTGGATTTACCAACCACGTCTGCTGGAAGTTTGTTCCAAGCATCTACGGCTCTTTCAGTCAAATAATATTTTCTCACGTTGCTTCTGATCTTTCCCCTAACTAACCTTAGGTTGTGCCCATAGTTCCCTCTAAGCTGAGCAGTGAGCAATCGCTCACTTAAAAATCATCATCAACTCAGAGTTTTCCAAACCTGCCCAGAAGCCGAGAGGGAAAGAGTGAGAGGGAAGGAGAGAGAGAGGAAGAGAGGAAGAGAGAGAAACAGATAGAAAAAAGAGAGGAAGGAAAAGAGAAAGAAAAAGAGAAAGAAAAAGAATGGGAGTAAGGAAGAGAGAAAGAAAATAAAAATCTAGTTTGAAACTAGCTCAACTATTTAAGTGGCATTTTGATATTGATAGAGTTGCCCTATTATGAGCTCACTGTTATAGACACACAGTACAGTATTTTATTTTGAAATTCTCTGAGGCAAAACAGGGTGGGGTTTTGGTTTGTTTGTTTGTTTGTTTGTTTGTTCGTTCATTTATTTATTTATTTATTTATTTATTATTTCTGTGCCGCCCAGTCCCGAAGGGACTGCCGCTCAGACACTATACTTTTCCACCCACCCCCACAAAAAATTAGAGGGAACATTGGTTGTGCCCCCTCGTTTTTGGATTCAGTTTCCTATTAAAAACACTTCCCTCCTGAATCTTATTTAACCCTATTTAATTAAATTTTTCAATCATATCCCCACTTTCTCTTCTGTCCTCCAGACTAGACAGATGGAGTTCATGAAGTCTTTCCTGATCAGTTTGATGCTTAAGACCTTCCACCATTCTTGTAGCCCGTCTTTGGACCCGTTCAATTTTGTCAATATCTTTTTGTAGGTGAGGTCTCCAGAACTGGACACAGTATTATTCCAAATGTGGTCTCACCAGCGCTCTATACAGCAGGATCACAATCTCCCTCTTATATATCTCCTTCTTATAGATCATATCTCCCTGTTATATATCTCTCTCTTATACAGGTATATCAAATATCTATGATGACAATTCATAGTTTTGGCCAGGTCTACACATTACACTGAGCCATCACTTGCTCAAACGTGGTTTGTTTGCTAAGCCGGCTTATTCCATCCCGACAAATGGTCGTCCAATATTTTCTTTAAAACCCCCACCGATGGAGCAGCCACAACTGTGGGAGGCAGGCTGTTCCCTTGATTAATTGTTCTCCCTGTCATGAATTGTGAAGTGTAAGATGAATTGTGTCTCAGGAGGGGTGCCGCTGAATGCATTGTGCTGGAATAACACACCGCCAACCCGTTTCAGTTAGCTTTGCAAACACCCAAGCTAGCAACCTGCTCCTTTAAAAAAAAAATTTAAAGAAGGGAAATATTTGGAAAACAGGATTTTTAAACAGCTTTGCACTTTTCCAAGGAGGCAGCGAGTTCATGGCCGGACTCCAAATCTTTGTGTTTTAAGAGAAGCACACATGTCAACAGTGAAAACACGTTGCTAGGATCTCAATGCAAAATCAAAACACAACCACATTTTCCCAGGCTGATGGATGAAAAGGGAGGCTAAGGGCAATTCACTTGCTACATTAATTTATTTCTGAAGAAGGCTGTTGGAAAATATGTAGGAATTCAGGCCATTGGTTCAGTTCAGTGGAATGGAAAGGCTGCCCATTTCAGTCTGGTTAAAGACGTGACATTTTAAACAGGGGGGAAAGTTTAGGTGGAACAGAAGAATTGAAGCATCTTCTTGGATGAGAAGTGAGACATTTTCAGAGAAAAGAACAACAAAGGGTAGTTGTCTTTTGCAAGAATAATTTTACTGAAAGAGCAGCAAATGCCTGGAACAAACTTCCAGCAGACATGGTTGGTAAATCCACAGGAACTGAATTTAAACATGCCTGGGATCCATCCTAAGGTAATAATGTAATAATAACAATTTATTAGATTTGTATGCCGCCCCTCTCCGAGGAAATACAGGAAATAGTATAAGGGCAGACTAGATGGACCAGGAGGTATTTTTCTGCTGTCAATCTTCTATGTTTCTTTAAAACTTCCAATGTTGGAGCACCCATAATGTCGGGAGGCAAGCCCACCTATCCTTCTTTGCCAAGTTTGAAAAACAACCCCTCTAAGTTATTAAGCGATTCGGAAAACCAGCAATAAATGTGGAGAATTGCCAGTTATCGGATTCGTTGATGACAAACCAGGTGGCTAAAGCAGCATTCAGAGAAGAGGCATTTAAAAACACACACACACAACCCTGGGCCTTCGCTTATACTACTGCAGCTGGGAAATATAATTAGTTAAAAGGTGGATTCTGATGATTTTTATTTTTTTTTACCTCTTCCACCGTCTGACCACAAAGGTTTCCCGGCTAATTGAATGCATTAGATCACTTTTCTTCCAGCATCTGGAAAGACATATGGCAACCCCCCCCCACTTTTTAAAGGCTCCATTGCCCATCTGCTACGAATGCAACCCCCCCCCCCAACTCTGGGTTTGAAGGAAGGTGAATTAAAAGACCTCTGAATGCTGCCGAAGGAAGTATGGCAATTAATTTTATTTCGAATACGGTTGAATAAGCTGAATAAGAACGTTTCAGCCAAGATAGAATAGAACAGAATAGAATTTTATTGGCCAAGTGTGATTGGACACACAAGGAATTTGTCTTGGTGAATATGCTCTCAGTGTACATAAAAGAAAAACATGACCTATGAACTCCAGGACAGAGACAAAACGGACTTTTACAACGTGTGGGACCGATGGTATAATTAGCTAAAACAATATAAATACTGTACATTAAAAAGGAAATAAACAAACAATTCAAAATTCCATACAACGTACTTCAAAAAGAAAAACCATTCTATTTCAGACAAGAGAAATAGTAAACCCCTCGGTAAATGACTATCCGACAGCTGCAAAATGTAAAAATAGCAAAAACATGTAGAAATTCTTGATAGTATCTCATTCGGAAAGTCACAAACTAGCGGTCAACAGTACAGTTGACAAATTGATGGTTTATGTTTATGTGAATGTTCGTGCAGTCTTTGCTCATCTAGCTCAATGTTTCCCAACCTTGACAAATTGAAGATATCTGGACTTCAACTCCCAGAATCCCCCAGCATGGGAGTTGAAGTCCAGATATCTTCAAGTTGCCAAGGTTGGGAAACACTGGTCTAGCTATTATGTTGTTGTTGTTTTTTCTTTGTTGTTTTTAATGTATATAATCAATAAAAATTATTTATTTTTTTAAAAAAAGAACGTTTCAGCCCTCCCTCCCCTCCTCTACTTTTAACTGAAAAACTGTTGTTTCCTAAACACCTGTTGTTGCCTAAACACACAAGCGCAAAAGAAGCCCAGCCTCGGGGCACAATAAGGCTAAAATGATCGCTTGGCGAAGCGAAAACCTCATGAGGTTTGTTTGGGTTTGGTGTAGCACAATGACTGGAGCCAATTTGGGTTTTTCCAATAAGCTTAGAGATCAGGGCTGGACTTACAAGCATTACACTCATTGAAGTAACAGCAATATTTTTTTATTCAAAAGGTTTTTTAAATTTTTTCCAATCAATCCATACATTAATCCCCCGTTTTATGCATGGTTTGTCTGGGATGTACGACAGTTTTTATATTAAGGGTTTTAAATTGTTTTTAATCATTGGATTTATACTGTGTTTTGTTATTGTGAGCCGCTCCGAGTCTCCGGAGAGGGGCAGCATACAAATCTAATAAATAATAATAATAATAAAATAATAATAATCCATATACCTTTGCATGTTACGTTATTGTGAACACATGCTTAGGCTTTTACATTTTTTAATCGGTGCTACAGATCCAGTTCTACAGAGGAATCATTAAGTCTGTCATCTGCACCTCTATAAATGTTTGGTTCGGTTCTGCAACCCAACAAGACCGACACAGACTTCAGAGGAGAATCAGAACTGCAGAAAAAAACCAATGGCTGCCAACCTGCCTTCCATTGAGGACCTGTAGACTGCACGAGTCAAAAAGAGGGATGGGAAAATATTGACTGACCCCTCGAATCTTGGACACAAACTATTTCAACTCCTACCCCCAAAACGTCACTACAGAGCCCTGCACACCAAGACAACTAGACACAAGGACAGTTTTTTCCCAAACGCCATCACTCTGCTAAACAAATAATTCCCTCAACACTGTCAAACTATTCACTAAAGCTGCACTATTACTACTAGTTTTTTCTCATCATTCCTATCACCCTTCTCCTCCCACTTATGACTATATGACTGTAATTTGTTTCTTTTATACTTAAGATTTTTATTAATAGATTGTTTCCTGATTGCTTATTTGACCCCTATTACGACCATTAAGTGTTGTACCTCCTGATTCTTGACAAATGTCTCTTTTCTTTTATGTTCACTGAGAGCATCTGCACCAAAGACCAATTCCTCGTGTGTCCAATCACACTTGGCCAATAAAGAATTCCATTCCATTCCATTCCAATCAATCATTTGTATATTCTTAACATATAAAAAATCAATTCAGACATATTTTCATAAGATTATTGTGCTTGTAAAAAAAGAGAGAAAAATATATAAATCTAATTTTGTCTTCTGGGATGCCCAATAATTAATTTCAAACCATCACCACCCAAAAATTAACTGCTATAATTCATCATAAGTTACAACAGCCTGAGCTGAGGGTTTCATTTGTGTAAGTAGTGAGCTTGCCAGAGTCGAGAAAAGTTGGGAGGGGGGGGGAATTGCACAGTGCTGTCCACTCCCTGGCCTTATTAACCTTTGGATCTGCAGGGTCTGTCCATGTCTCCCCCCTCCAGGTGTCTTCACCTCTTCCCCCAAAGGCTGTTCAAATTTGCAGAAGGGTCCCAAGGCCTTATCTGGAGGCCTTATCGCAAGGGGTTCGCAGGGCAAAGTTTGCCTGGGTTCTGGGAAATCAGCTTTGGTAGCCTCAATTCCTGAGCATGTTCAGAAAGCCCGATAAATTAGCAGCCTTTTTGGAGTAGAGGAGGGGTCCCCATAGTGGCAACTCTAAAACGCATGGACTTCGTCTCCCAGAATTCCCCAGATTGTCCACTTGTCTTAAAGTTGGCAAGTTTGACAAATGTTGCTTTAAGGCCTTTCTAATGCCATGACCCCTTAATACAGTTCCTCCTGTTGTGGTGGCCCCCAATCATAAGTCTAGCACCAATTCTCTCAACAGAGCTTGAAGCTGATTGGCAGGAAGCTCAGAGGGACACCCCCACTGTAAATGCCTGATTGGTCGGATTGTAAAAATAAGTTCCAACTTCCAAGGTGCCAGAATAGAAGCTTTAGTTCGTAAAACCAGGGGAAATCTCTCTTTTCTTTCATTTTTTCTTTTTATTTATTTATTATTTAGATTTGTATGCCGCCCCTCTCCGCAGACTCGGGGCGGCTCACAATAAAATAAAACAATTCATGACAAATCTAAATTATAGTTTAAAATATTTTTAAAAAACCATTTACTAAGCAAACATATATACAAACATACCATGCATAAATTGTATATGCCCGGGGGAGATGTCTCAGTTCCCCCATGCCTGACGACAAAGTTGGGGTTTAAGGAGCTTACGAAAGGCAAGGAGAGTAGGGGCAGTTCTAATCTCTGGGGGGAGTTGGTTCCAGAGAGTCGGGGCCGCCACAGAGAAGGCTCTTCCTCTGGGGCCCACCAACCGACATTGTTTAGTTGACGGGACCCAGAGAAGGCCCACTCTGTGGGACTTAATTGGTCGCTGGGATTCGTGCGGAAGGATTTCTTTCCTTCCTTTTTTCTTCCTTCCTTTCTCTCTTCCTTCCTTCCTCTCTCTTTCTCTCTCTCCCTTTCTTTCTTTCCTGGAAATCAGCTGTTGATTATATTAGTTATTTTTAGTAGCATCCGCTAAGCTCAGACACTCATCCCAGATTTTCAGTTTAGATATAAATAGCACCTGTTTATTAATATTTACTTAAAACAAATTGGGAAGCAGCTTTCCTGCGAGTCATTTTCCTATGAACTGACGCCTGCAATCCAACCTACAAGAAATGGGGTGTTATTTTTGCTTTCTTTTGTCAGGGAAGTAATTAGGCTTTTGGGGGGGAGATGAATCAATCATTTTTCTGATTAATTAAAAAGATTCCCAGGAATCATACGCTGGGATTCAATGACGATCAGTTCTCCTCCCTGGAAGGGTGAAATCTTCTCCTTAAATGTAGGCTCACCACCTTTTTGCAATTAAATCTTTCTACAAATCTGTATAGGGTAACTTAGAGCAGTGTTTCCCAACCTTGGCAACTTAAAGATATCTGGACTTCAACTCCCAGAATTCCCCAGCCAGCTGGGAGTTGAAGTCCAAATATCTTCAAATTGCCAAGGTTGGGAAACACTGACTTAGAGGATGGGAGAAGGTGGGGAGGAGGAGGAGGAAAGCAACAGAGTGATCAATGCCTGGAATGCACTCCCTGACTCTGTGGTTTCTTTTCCAAACCCCAAAACCTTCAACCTTAGATTGTCTACTGTTGACCTCTCCCCATTTCTAAGAGGTCTGTAAGGGGTGTGCAAAAGTGCACCATTGTGCATGCTATTCCTGTCCTATTGTCCTAATTTACCTATACTGTACCTACTTGCTTTTGTTTATGTTTATGCCATTCCTATTATAAATAAGTAAGTAGGTAGGTAGGTAGGTAGGTAGGTAGGTAGGTAGGTAAGTAAGTAAGTAAGTAAGTAAGTAAGTAAGTATGTAAGTAAGTAAGTAAATAAATAAATAAATAAACAAATAAATAATTTTGTTAGATTTATGAGCCATCCAACTCCAACTCAACTGAGTTAGGGCCTATCTGCTCCCATGCCCACAGATATGGCTCAGCGTGTCACCTGTGGCACCTGTGCCATAAGTTCGCCATCACTGGTGTAGGGTCTGCTTTGAAACACAAATTATAAATTAAACAAACAAAAAACAAACGAATAAAAATAAACAAATGCATAAACAAACAAATAAACACACGCATAATAAATGCATAAATATATAAACACACGCATAAACAAATGCATAAACAAACAAACAAATGGATAAATCAATAAATAAAATGAGAAAGAAAAAAGAAAGGAAGCCAGCAAGCAAGGAAAGGCAGACAAAGAAAGGCAGCGGCAGCTGGAGAGCTCCGGGCCCGGCCGCTGCAGCAAAGGCGGCGCAGCGGAGCCAAAGGAGGAGGAGGAGGAGGAGGCGGAGGCTCCCCGGCGCTGCTGACGTGCAAAAGCGGCCGCGGAGGCGGTGCAGCACGGCCTGCCCTCTTTGCAACGCGGGCAGCGTGCATTTGCTGCGACGGTTGCTGAGGGCGCCGGGCGATCCTCTCCGGAAAGCGCGCAGAGCGCCAAAGCGGCCGCCCGGCGCGCCTCTCCAAGTGCGTAAAAGCGCACCGGGGCGCATGGCCACTCCGGGAGCCGCGCCGGGCGTAACGGGTCCTCGGGCGGCGCTGGACGATCCGGGCCCCCCGCCGCCCCCGCCGCTCCCCGGAGGCCCCCAACCCGCCGGGACCCCCCAGGCCCCCGGAGAGCCCCCGCCCGCCGCCCCCGCGCCGCCCCCCGCGCCCCCGCAGCCCTGCGCCGCGCCCGAGCCCCCGTTCCTGCCGCCCCCGGCACAGCAGCCGCCCGCCGCCGCCCCGGGCCTGGAGGACTCCTCGTTCCTGCCCCTGGTGCGCGACATTATCAAATGGTAAATGGCCCCCGCCGAGCCTCCCGGGACACGAGCAGTCTACCGGGGGAGGGGAGGGATGGGGGGGGGAGGAAGGGTTTCCAGGCTGGGGGGCATCTCCAACTGGAGAATAGAATAGGGAAGATGAATAGAATAGAAAATAGAATACAATAGATGAATAGAATTGAAAATAGAATAGAAAACAGGATAGAATAAAATGGAATGGATGAATGGAATAGATGAATAGAATAGAAAAAATAGAATACAATGGATGAATAGAATTGAAAATAGAATAGAATAGAATAGAATAGAGGAAGTGTATCGGGTGAGTTATGGTTTTCTTCACTGCCAATTTGCTCGGGGACGTGATGCGCCTGTGTTAAAACAAAACTTCTTCACATGTGGAGAAGCAAAACACCAAGAGGGTAGAGAACTGACATGGGGGCATGGCAGGCCTGGGTCACTGCCGGTTCCAGCAACCAAGCCACCGAGTTACTACTGATTGAAGTATAACAAGGTATCGCAAGCAGGAAGATGGAGATTGTGACCCCACTGTATAGAGTGCTGGTGAGACCCCATTTGGAATAATAATGTGTCCAGTTCTGGAGACCTCACCTACAGAAAGAGATGGATAAAATTGAATGGGTCCAAAGACGGGCTACAAAAATGGTGGAAGGTCTTAAGCATAAAATGTATCAGGAAAGACTTCATGAACTCAATCTGTATAGTCTGGAGGACAGAAGGAAAAGGGGGGACATGATCGAAACATTTAAATATGTTAAAGGGTTAAATGAGGTTCAGGAGGGAAGTGTTTTTAATAGGAAAGTGAACACAAGAACAAGGGGACACAATATGAGGTTGGTTGGGGGAAAGATCAGAAGCAACATGAAAAAATATTATTTTACCGAAAGCGTAGTAGATCCTTGGAACAAACTTCCAGCAGACATGGTCGGTCAATCCACAGGAACTGAATTTAAACCTGCCTGGGATAAACATATATCCATCCTAAGATAAAATACATGAAATAGTATAAGGGCAGACTAGATGGACCAGGAGGTCTTTTTCTGCTGTCAATCTTCTATGTTTCTATAGAACCAACCAAAGTAGGAGGAGGAACTCTGAGGTGTAAGCAACAAACATTTCATTTTGATGAAGGCTGATTAGTCTACATTCAAAGAGACAGTAAAGCAATTTTAACTTTTCCAAGTTCTGGATCTTCATACCCGGCCAACCAAAGGAAAATTGGGGGCTGTTCCTTCCTACGACACACGCAAGAGTAAATATTTTGGGGGGTTTTCTCCTGCCTGTTTTGCAAAAGCTTATTTAGTCCCAGCTTTGGTTGCCATCCAACTGCTAATGGAAAGTCCCAGATATAATGCTTTCTTCCAACCACAAAGTCGGAGTTACAATTCTCTTGTTTTCAAAAACAAGGAACTCTTAAACACGTCCTTTCTCTGCTTTCCTTCCCCAAGTTGGTTTGTTTATATTTCAAACTTCCTAACTGCCCATGATCGCTTGGTCCATCAACACAGAGAGGGGGCTGTGGGGGAGTAGGAATAATGGGATGCCTTCATTCAAATAACTGGGTTTTTTGTTTGTTTTTTCCGGTGGTGGGCAAAAACCTTGGAATTTCTAAACCTTCCCATTTGGAAAATGTTTTTCGATGAAAGTCATACTCAAAGAGAGCACCCGAGGATAGCAAAAAGTATGTGAGTCTGGCAGCCAACTGATTGAATAAAGAAATAATTAATCAATAAAGTCCTGCTCAAAGTGACTAGAATAGAATAGAATAGCAGAGTTGGAAGGGACCTTGGAGGTCTTCTAGTCCAACCCCTGCTTAGGCAGGAAGCCCTACACTACTTCAGACAGAGGGTTATCCAACATCTTAAAAATTTCCAATGTTGAAAGAGAAAGAAAGAAAATTAAAATCGAGGATGCTGAATAGAGGACTTTTATTTTTTTAAAAAAAGTTAAGTATGCAGCCAAGAGTTTGCTTCATTAAAAATAATAATAATCAGAAAAGACATTTTAAAAATCATTATTTTTTTTAAATAAAATTTTTTATTGATTTTTATAATAAAAGCACGCAACAAGTAACAATGTGCTCTATGCTCATAGTGCCCACCACCAAACATCATTCATAACTTTCCACCAAGACGGAGGCATATTTTCTATGTACCATTTTAACTTAAGAGCAATATATCTATTTACATATTCTATTTACATATTATAAAGTAATTCTAATTCTGCTCTGAGTCCTGGGAGAGGGGCGGCATACAAATCTAATAAATTATTATTATTATTAAAGTAATTCTAATTTATTCTTTGTACCTTGGTCTCGAATTTTGCTAACCACGTATATTTTAAAAATCATAAGATATTGACAAAATTGAACGGGTCCAAACACGGCTACAAGAATGGTGGAAGGTCTTAAGCATAAAACGTATCAGGAAAGACTTCATGGACTCCATCTGTATAGTCTGGAGGACAGAAGGAAAAGGGGGGACATGATCGAAACATTTAAATATGTTAAAGGGTTAAATAGGGTTCAGGAGGGAAGTGTTTTTAATAGGAAAGTGAACACAAGAATAAGGGGACACAATCTGAAGTTAGTTGGAGGAAAGATCAAAAGCAACGTGAGAAAATATTATTTTACTGAAAGAATAGTAGATCCTTGGAACAAACTTCCAGCAGACGTGGTAGATAAATCCACAGTAACTGAATTTAAACATGCCTGAGATAAACATATATCCATCCTAAGATAAAATACAGGAAATAGTATAAGGGCAGACTAGATGGATCATGAGGTCTTTTTCTGCCGTCAGTCTTCTATGTTTCTATGTTTCTATTAATTAAAAAATCATTTTCCAAAGATCAGAGGGTTGCACTATTTCTTGGCACATAAATGATGTTAACAGAAGGAGATTATTTTGATCCTGTTTTCCCATTTCTTTCTTTTTAAGCATGAATAAAGACAGCCAGGAGGCCCACCAGTTACTGAACGAGTTGAGGACTAAATTTGTGGAGACCCACAAGCTGATCAAGACCATGCAAGGGATCGGCCTGAGCCCCGACCAGCAGCAACAGCAGCTGCAGAATCTCCGGGAACAAGTCAAAACCAAGAACAAGCTCCTGCAGAAATATAAAACTCTGTGCATGTTTGAAATCCCCAAGGAGTAGAGGAGACATGCATTGCTCTGCAAACAGGACGGCTCCTCCGAAGCGGCGTTTACGAGACGTCGTCCCTTTAAGAGTGGTGGACTTCGACTCCCAGAATTCCAACTGGAGCTGGGGAATTCTGGGAGTTGAAGTCTACGCCTCTTAAAGGGACCATATTTGAAACAGAAGGAGCGGCCCAGATCTTGGATGTTCTGGTGTGCAATTTGTGCGCCCAAAAGGATGCGATTGTGCAACACTCACTTTTATCTGGTGACAGCGAGTGATGTCCATGGACCAGTTTCTGCGCAACTGGACGGTAACGCTTTGCAAGAATGTACCACTTCGTCAGAAAGGGGGCTTCCCCTTGCCTCTTGCCTGAACTAAAAGCAAGAAAAATTGAAATCCCCCAATCAGGAATGAATTTTCAGGTGTTGTTTTCTACTTGCTAATAACTTGATTTATTGTGGTTTTATTTCTTAGCCTTCCCGGTTACGCTTTTCACCCCTCCAGCCCCCTGTTAGACACGTTCCCCCCTCCACGGCATGAAGTGGTATGCTCCAGGTGGAACTTTGCTACCCTTCATATATCCAGAATTTTTAAAGGGGAAAGCACCACTTTTAGGAAGAACAATCGTTTTTTCAGCTCTCCCAGCAATAGTTTTTCTTACGCAGCAAAGCAGCAAGGGAGAAAATGAAATTAATGTTTAAAATCTTCATCGACTTTTTAAGAATCGCCGCATGACTTAACTAAACTTCTATGACATCAATTATCCACTTCCATGGAAAGTTTCATTGATGGAGAAATCCTTCATTTATCCACGTCTAGATGTCGTTAACAATTATTTTTAGATTGCAAGCATTGCTTCCTTCCTTCATGGCTTTGCTAAACAAAATTTGATGGATTATATTAATATTCTGGGGTTGCCTCTGCACACACACACACCCCCAGCTGTCGTATTTTAACACTTGATTTATTTGCGTCATTCTTCCGTAGCTTTGCCAGCTGTGGAGCCTTTTTGGCTTCAGAAATAGCCCTCTTTACACATGCAAAAAGTGTGTGCGTGCGTGTTTTTATCACAAAATCACAGCATCGTCTTAACTTCGATAGGATGAAAAGATAAAAATGTGATCTTTTCGGCTGTTTAAGGCTGATCTGGGATTATTTTAAGCTTCTTGTTCACGGTTCTTTCAATCCTGATCCTTAACGATGTTGGGGTTGTTGTTTTTTAAATCATGTTACCCCCCCCTTCTTTGTTATGTGTAAGAATGTTGGTTTCCCCTTCTCCCCCTGCTCCTTAAGACTATGAATTGAAGTGACACTGAGTGACGTTATGGCTTCTGTAATTAAAGTTATTTCTTAGTCTGTGAAAGTCAATAATAAAATGGCTTGCGGTTTGAAAGAATTGAGTGTAGTTCAATGAAACTTGGGGTCTTTAAAATGGGTGAACTTCAACTCCCAGGATTCTTCAGCCAGCAATTCTGGGAAGTCCAACCATCTTAAATTTTCTCTGCATGGTGTTCCGTCTGGGTGCCCCCAGACTTCAGCACCAACTGAAAAAAGCAGCCAGACACGCTGGTAAAACGCAAAGTCACTTTATATTTTTGAACACAAACACAGAGAAAAACCTGTTCTTACACACTGGGATGCTATGAGGCTTCACAGAAGAGTCACGACGGCCAGACCATGCAACAGGCTTCTTGCTGGCACACCCACCACTGTAGAGAATAAGACCCACGCCTCCCCCAAGGTTTCAGCCTTCAAGGCCACAAGCCAGAATCAGAGACGCCAAGGATCGAAGCAAGGTCACAGGACTCCCAAAAGATAATTCTCCACAATACAGGAAGGGCGGGCCTGCCTTTTCAGCCTTTCTGGGGAGAACCACACCCAAACCCAGCTGTTGCCTATTAGGGATGGTAATACCTGGCTAATTGTCCCCTTCGTTGTGCTGCTCTTCTCTGCCTGAGATCGATGATGGCTTGTGCGTTCTCATCTAAGGACTCCAGGCTACTCGCTGGGGAGAGGTCCACCCCGGGGGTCTCAGGCTGTTCTCCCTCTCCCTCGGCCTGACATTCCTCCTCCCCGTCTGCCTGGGCCTCCTCCTCCTCCTCCTGTTCCTCGTCCTCCCCCTCTGAGCATGGAGCCGGCAGAGCTCCAGCCGTTCCCTGAGGAGCCTCAGACTGAATCACAACACATGGTAGCCAGGGATTCCCTCCCTCCCTTCCCTCCCCTTCTCTCCCCTCCCTTCCCTTCTTTCCTTCTCCATTTCTTCCGATCTTTCCTCTTTCTTCCTTTCCTTTCCTCCCCTCCTCTCCTCTCTTCCCTTTCCTCCCCTCCTCCCTTTCCTTTCCTCTCTTCATTCTCCTTTCTCTTTCGCATTCTCTTTCCCTTTCCTTTTCATTCTCCTTTCCTTTCCCTTGCTTTTCTTTTTTCTTCCTTCCTTCCTTCTTTCTTTCCTCTTTCCCTCCCTTCCTGCTTCCCCTTCCTTTCTTTCATTCTTTCTTTCTATCGCTTTTTCTTTCCTCTTTCCATCCCTTCCTGCTTCCCCTTCCTCTTTCTTTCTTTCTTTCTTTCTCTCTCTCTCATTCCCTCTCTCTCTCCCTCCCTCCCTCCCTCTCTCTCTCTCTTTCTTTCCTGCCCATCCCACTATCCGAAGCCACTCTGGGGGGATATCTATACAGCTCCCCCCCAAAAAAAAGATTGTGAGAGAGAGGCCCAAGGTGGCATCTCTTGACCTGCTGCTTGCCCACCTCTCAGGTGTGTGAATCCAAGATCTTGGCCTCCTCCCAGCATCTCGTGAGATGAAAGTTTATTGTTCTTTTCTGCTCCCGACCAGGAGTGCGATAGAGGCCATTGCGGGAAGGGTTGGGCTGAGCACACCGGAGGGATCAGCGAGGTCTGGATTCCTGCCATTCACCCTTGGTACATTTAATGCTCCCTGGCCGAGAGGGGCAGCAATGTTGACTTCGCAAGGGCTGGGAAATTTCCACTGGGCAAACGAGACAGGCATCACACCCTTGGTATTTACGACTGATGCCAGAGGAGAGGCATGGAAAGAGAGGAGGGAAGAATTACACTAGAGCAGCGTTTCCCAACCTTGGCAACTTTTAAGATGCTGGCTGGGGAATTCTGGGAGTTTTAAGTCCAAATATCTTAAAGTTGCCAAGGTTGGGAAACACTGCACTAGAGAACAACTTGTAGCACAATTTCTGTCCAGTTTGATCCTTGAGCTTTTTTATAGTTAATTAGGCAGGCTGGTTTCAAAACTGTCATTAGTTTTCTTCTGCCACGTCAAGGTTTTTTCTCTACACCTTATATACACTGCTCAAAAAAAATAAAGGGAACACTTAAAACAACCCAATATAACTCCAAGTCAATCAAAGTTGTGTGAACTCAAACTGTTCACTTAGGAAGCAACACTGGTTGGCAATCAATGTCACCTGCTGTTGTGCACATTACTTTGTACAGAACAAAGGATTCAATGAGAATATTTCATTCATTCAGATCTAGGATGGGTTCTTTGAGTGTTCCCTTCATTTTTTTTTTGATGACGAGTGGGACCTCGTCGAAACATCGCCAGAAATTTCCAAATCCTACATGGGAAGAATATATATATATATGTGTGTGTGTGTGTGTGTGTGTGTGTGTGTGTGTGTGTAAGTGAAATTTTTTACCTTAATATGTATAATTACCATTTGATTAAAAAAACCCTAACTATTGTATTTGTATGAACACAATTTAACTTGCGACATTTATATGAATAAAATTATTCTTTGTAAACAGTATATTTGGTAAGTTTTTACTTTTTATGCAGAATTCGTATGACTTTTAAGGGTATCCTGTAACTTTAAAAGTTGACGTGATAGACAAAAACTGTGGTTATATTTGGATCCAGAGCCCAAAATGTTAGTTGAAAACAAGTCACAGATTTAAGACAATGAAATTGCTGTTCCTTGAGTGTTATCTCTCCCTTTTATATAACTTTCATTTTCCATTCTTCCAATGACTTCATCTCCTTTCTCCAAACACTATCAGTTGTTTTATTATTTTATTATTATTGATTAATAGTTGCAGTCACCACAAATCACCTCCAATGCCTTTGTTACAAATTTAGATGTTTGTTTACCCCATCAGCATTCACAGCTTGGAATCCTGAGAAGAGACAGAAGGAGGGCAGGTATAATGTGGGTTTTTTAAGCCCCCTTTTCTCAAGACTAGCCTGTCTGCTGCTTTCTCCCATTGCAACAGTTTGGTGAGGAAAGGCAAGATTTTTAAGACAGAAGCAGGATTTGAACCCTGGTCCCCTAGGTCCTGAGCAGAGATTCCTTGCAGCCTCCTTTGCAGGGGCAGGGGGTGTCTTAGGAGTTTGAATGGGAAAGAGGACGCTGCCGGTCAAACCCAGCAGGGATATTGACATCAGAACCAGTCAAGTTTCTCAAGTCTTTTGAGAAGGAAAATATAAAGATTGGTGGAAATGTGATCTGCTTGGAAAATTGGCCAAGTGTGATTGCAAACACAAGGAATTTGTCTTTGGTGCAGATGCTCTCAGTGTACATAAAAGAAAAAGAGATATACAGTATTTAATGATTGTCATAGGGGTCAACTAAGCAATGAGGAAACAATATTAATAAAAGTCTTAAGGATATGAGCAACAAGTTACAGCCCTATAGTCCTACGTGGGAGGAGATGGGGATAGGAATGATGAGAAAAAACTAGTAGTAATAGTAGTGCAGACTTAGTAAATAGTTTGGCAGTGTTGAGGGAATTATTTGTTTAGCAGAGTGATGGCATTTGGGGAAAAAACTGTTCTTGTGTTTAGTTGTCTTGGTGTGCAGGGCTCTATAGCAGTGTTTTGGGGGTAGGAGTTGAACCAGTTTATGTCCAGGATGCGAGGGGTCAGTCAATATTTTCACAACCCCTTTTTGACTTGTGCAGTGGGCCATTGAGAAGACTTGCCTTGTGTGGATCAACAGAGGAACTGTGATTTCATGCTGGTGGAAAATTCTGGGTGTTGTAGTGAACACAACTTCCAGGTGCCAAGTTTTGAAGTCATGGTCTCATATTTGTCTTTCAAGAGGTCTTCCTTGGCCTTTGTGGGAACTTTTATCTCAACAACTTTGTAAGTTTGGCCAGGCTGGTCCATAACCCCCCAGGCTAAGGGTGGGATTTGAATATGGGTCTCCACAATCCAAGTTCAACACTCCTGATGATACCTTCTTCATATCTCCTGGGCATCTTCAAAATACCAGCTACAGTTGCTGGTGGAACCTCAGGAAACGTGAGTAAGTTATGGTCCAAAGACAGGCTACAAAAATGGTGGAAGGTCTTAAGCATAAAACCTATCAGGAAAGACTTAATGAACTCCGTCTGTCTAGTCTGGAGTTCAGAAGTTAAAGGGGGGGACATGATCGAAACATTTAAATATGTTAAAGGGTTAAATAAGGTCCAGGAGGAAAGTGTTTTTAATAGGAAAGTGAACCCAAGGACAAGGGGACACAATCTGAGGTGAGTTGGGGGAAAGATCAGAAGCAACGTGAGAAAATATTATTTGACTGAAAGAGGAGTAGATGCTTGGAACAAACTTCCAGAAGACGTGGTTGGTCAATCCACAGGAACTGAATGTAAACATGCCTGGGATAAACATAGATCAGGTTTTAAAATACAGGAAACAGTATAAGGGCAGACTAGATGGACCAGGAGGTCTTTTTATGCCGTCAATCTTCTATGTTTCTATTTAAGTTGTTGAATGCAAAAAACACAACAATATGTACCAATATGTTCTTAACTCCATGAAAGAAGTCAACACCAAAGTTGTTTTTTTTCTTTTCAAAAGTTTTATTTCATAGAAAAAACAAACAAACCCCCTCACCCCAATATAACAAAGAACCAGTGTCAAACATTTGTCAAAGCGAGACGTCAGTCTTGACAATCAAACCTGATAGTTATACTGTCCATGTGTATATATATATAAAGTGCCTGTTGGCTTTAATGCAATGTGGTTGCTTTGCCAACAATTGACAAAGAGGAAAGGTGTAAACAGGATCACTTTTCCCGACGGCTCCCCTGCTTGTCTGACCCTCCTGTGCTCCCCACACAATTTGTGGGGTGAAGGGGAAGAGGGGAAGCCGAGGATAATTGTCGGCAGTAGCAAATTAAAACTATTCAACGCACTCGGAGGCAGCACACAAAACACATCACAGACACAGTTGGGGAGTTCAGCTACCCAGTCAACCAAACCCCCCTCTCGTTTACCCCCATAGTCCTGTGGTCTCCTTTCCACCACTTGAGTCTACAATGTCCCTTCTCCGATCTCTGGCTGTTAGCTCCAGCCTCACCTCCAACTCTTAAAGCTAAGAGGGAAACAATCTCGGGGAGACGATGGCAGAAATTTCCCCCATGGAGAGCGAGGAGGCCCAGCCCGAGACCTGCGTGCCCCCTAGACGGGCTGGCAGAGTTTGGATAACCAAAGAACCTCTTCGCCCCTTCTTGTTCAAGAAGGTCCAGAGGCCTTGGAGAGGAAAACTTTAGCTGATCACGCAGCGTTCTTTGTCCTTGGTTTGACCGCCTCGGATGGCTTTCTCTCGGATATACATGAGGTCACTATGGACGCTGGGCCGGCGAGCGAAAGGGGCCACGATGCCATAGGCTTCACCGGTCCCCTCTCCAGTGGGGTCCTTCAGCAGCTTTTTCCCCTTAAGGCTCTTCTTGTGCAGGAGGTCACAGTACTGGACGGAGACTTTGCGGTGCAGATCTGGGCTCATTTCGTTGGGCAGTTTGGCCATGGTGAAGAGCGCTTGGAACATCTCGTCCAGGCTGCTGTTCTTCTTGGCCGAGATCTCGAAATAGGGACACTTTTTGGAGTCCTGGCCCAACAACTGCTCGATCTCTCGGGATTCAACTTCCCGGTAGAAGTCCCGGTCGCCTTTGTTCCCACAGATGACCAGAGGCACCTCCATGTTCTCCTTGGTCTTGTTCTTGAGGCAAGACTTGGTTTCCAGGATCTGCTGCTTCAAACGCTGGACTTCCTCGAAGGAATCCCGATTGTCCAGGCTGAAGACGAGGATAAAAACGTCTCCTGCAGGAGGAGGAGGAGAAGAAAAGAGAGAAGGTTAGAAACATAGAAGGTTGATGGCAGAAAAAGACCTCCTGGTCCATCTCGTCTGCCCTTACACTATTTCCTGTATTTTATCTTAGGATGGATCTATGTTTTTCCCAGGCATGTTTACATTCAGTTCTTGTGGATTTACCAACCTGGAAGTTTGTCCCAAGCATCTACTACTCTTTCAGTCAAATCATACATTTCTCACGTTGCTTCTGATCTTTCCTCCAACTAACCTCAGATTGTTCTTGTGTTCACTTTCCTATTAAAACACTTCCCTCCTGAACCTTATTGAACCTATTTAAATGTTTAGATCCTGTCCCCCCTTTCCCTTCTGTCCTCCAGAGTCTGCAGATGGAGTTCATGAAGTCTTTCCTGATAAGTTTGATGCTTAAGACCTCCCACCATTTTTGTAGCCTGTTTTTGGACCCTTTGAAGTTAGCTCCTTGGGTTAGGCGCTAAGTTTCAAAACGTCAGGGCTGGAGGCACCAGGAAAGAACAGCAGTAAAGTGTCGGAATAAATGCACCAGCCTGCCTACTATCCCTGTCCTAAGTTTCTCTCTTATTAGTACCAATATCATGTATATAATTTAATTTAATTATTTAATATTATTTAATATTAATAATTTCATAAACAGTGTTGTTTCTTTGCACACTATTAAAGAAATAAATAAATAAAAATAAATAAACGATACACATTTCTGAACTAAGTTCAACTTTCTTGCCAATGCTTATTTGATTCTCTCTCTCCTGCGTTATTGTAGCATTAACCAGAGAGCCCGTTTCAGATCAGAAATGCAGCCCTCTTGTCTATATTGCTGCAGGAGCCGTAAAAATATCTTTTTGGGCCAAACGAGAGGCATTATTTCCCGGGGCTAATTTAGAAGAGAAAGGTTGGGCGTGCAATAAAGAGGCTTGTCTTTTTTTCTTATCAGCTTATCAGGCATTAAAAAATGCCTTTTCTTTCTCTTTTCTTTACAACTCCAGAATAACCAGATTGCAACAGCCAAAGGCGCTTGGATGAAGCCTCTTATCGCTGAGTTGTAAAACCGAGATTGAAAGTTCGCATTTGTCCAGTGATGCGCCTGCCCTCTCGCTTCCTCGGTAAACTGAGTGAGGGGCTCAAGCTGCTTGGTTGGGAAATATCCTGGAGTGAATTCACCATCATCCAGGCTGGGGGACTATCTTTTATTTTTATCTATAGCTTATAGATTTCCCTTCCTCTGATTCCCCGCTTCCCATCCCTGGCTGCAACCAGGCGGGTTCGGGAGCTAGGCAGAACTTGTGGAGCCCGTCCTGTCGCAGAGAGGCGCCCGTGGGCACCCACTTGCAAAAGGCTAAGAGTGGATGAACTGCCACACAGAGGCAAAGCGGGAGAGGGGAAGGCTCCATAATTTGTTGAAGTCCCATTTTAAAGTTTCCAAAATTGAAACTTTCTCTCTCTCTTCCCATCTTTCTCTCTCTCTCTCTCTCCCCCTCTTTACATTCCTTTCTTTCTTTTTTCCATCTTTCTCTCCCTCTTTCTCTTTCCCTCTGTTTCTTTCTCTCCTTCTTTCCAGCTCTCTCTCTGTCTCTTTCATCTCTCTCTTTTCTCTCTTTCCATCTTTTTCTCACCCTCTTTCTCTGTGTCTTTCTCTCTCTCCCTCTTTCCACCCCTTTCTTCTTTTTTTCCATCTCTTTCCTTTCCTCTTTCTCTTTCCCTCTATTTGTCTTTCTCTCCCTCTTTCCATCTCTCTCTCTTCTCTTTCCATCTTTTTCTCTCATTCTGTTTCTCTCTCTGTGTGTCTCTCTCTCCCTCTTTCCATCCCTTTCTTTCTTTTTTCCATCTCTTTCTCTTTCCCTGTTTGTCTCTCTTTCTGCCTCTCTCCCTCTCTTCCTTTCTATCGCAGTCCCAGCCAGACTGGTTCGCGGAGCAGAGCCCGAAGGACAGCGCCTTCCCCTGATCGCGCTCACACACACACACATTACACGCATCTCACCAGTGAGGATGGAGAGGCGGCGCATGGCCGGGAAGGGGTGGTTGCCCGACGTGTCCAGGATGTCCAGCTGGTAGACCTCGCCGCGGATGCTGTAGAGCTTGCGGTGGAAGTCCTCGATGGTGGGCGTGTACTGGTCCTCGAAGTGGCCGTTGAGGAAGCGGGAGACGATGGCCGTCTTGCCCACTTTGGACGAGCCCAGCACTACCATCCGGTAGCAGTTCTTGGCCGGGATGTTCAACTCCACATCGCTGGGACCCATTTTCTTGATCATCTCCGCCAGGCGCATTGGAAGGTTCGGCGCAAAGGCGTAAAGGCGTAAAGGCGCGCGGTTGGGAAACTTGGAGTGGGAAGCCGCAGAGGTGATTTCGCGCAAGCCAGAAGGATCCGCTCGACTCTGCCCTGGCCGAGGCGCCTCGCCCGCCTTTATAGCCGCCGCGGAGCCGCCGGCCCACTCTGAGGCGGGGCTAAACAGCCAACGGGGGCCGGCTTGAGCCGCTCGCCTGCCTGCCCAGTTTGCCTGGCCAGACGCGGAGACGGAGCTGTTGGTGCGCCCACAGGCGAGGGGATCTCCGTGCGCGGGCAGGGAGGGACGGAGGCAGCTGCGGGTGCCGACCTGTATAGATGGGAAGGCGAGCTGGGCTCAGGGGGCTTCTAGGGAGGATTGTGGGCACCCTTTTCCTCCCCCTCCGCTTCCCCAGAAACAGCTTCACGGCTGTGCACTTTTTGGCGACCAAATTTGCGAGGCTCTCCAGGGCGCGCGCGGTCTTTTGGCACTGTGGAGAGGCGGCGAATGGAGCCGCTTGGGCGCTTAGTAAGGCGGCCTTCCCTGCCTTTCTCGTCCACCTCCCATGACCCATAAGGCCAGCGAATGGGATTTGTAGTCCCGCGCCAAGTGGTGGTAAAAGAGAGCGCTCGGAGAAAGCGCCGTTCTGGCCAAGAAACGAAGAGAAAGGCTCCGCGCTCTGTATGGAGCGCAGGAAAGGGGCTTGGGCGGGAGGTGGGAGGCTACCCCGCCGCGCTGCATCCCCGCAGAAGCGCTTTTTGGACCTCATTCCACCCGAATTCTTGGCTGAGGTGAGAAGGACTCAATCCGCGGCGCGCTTTTAAGCCAGGAGGGGCGCGGAAAATTAACAAAAAAGACCTCGGAAGAAATGGAACAGGAGTTGGGGGTCTTCCATTTAAAGCAGGAGTTCCGAAACTTGGCTACTTTAAAACTCGTGGACTTCAACTCTCATAACTCTGACAGTTGAAGTCCACGAGTCTTAAAGTTTTTATTTATTTATTTATTATTTGGATTTGTATGCCGCCCCTCTCCGAAGACTCCGAAGCCAAGTTTGAAGATCTCGGGTTTAAAGGATGGAGACAAATAGAGAAAAGGAGAAAGCGAGGCAGGGGAGTGATTTGTAGGAAACCCCTGTAAGGAGACTTCCCTTAGAAGAAACGCTCCACGATCCAATCCCTTTGGTTCCTGGGAGGTGAGAAGAAGACTCTCCAGAAGGGAAAAAAATAAACCAGAGAAGGTTGGCAAACTTATCAGGAGAAATTCCAACCTCTGCAGTAGAAACGTAGTTTCTTTCTAGCTGTAGGAGCTCTAACAAATCCAAGAGTTTATTACCAAGGAATGCTGGTTTTCATCTCCTCGGGATAATAGCTTATTGGGACTCTCTGGCATCTAGAAAGTTCTATTGGGAAGTTGGGCTTGTCACAGCTAGAAGAAAAGCAAAATATCTCTCCAGGAGATGCCCGGAGTTTATTGCTTCAACTCTCTTGAGAGCTTCTGCTTTCAAACCCCCTGGAATAGAATGGAGGCGGGTGGACATTTTGGGGGTTCAAATTGCTCCCCCATTTTGGAAGATCTTGGGCAAACCATGGTCTCAGGAAAGGTAAGACCCAATCTGTAAAACGGGCGCAGAGGATGATCAATATATTATTATAAACTGTTTGCATTATTGCACGAAAAAAACCAGAGCCGGTTTGGTTTAGTGGTTAAGGCAACAAGCTGGAAACTAGGAGGTTAGGAATTCTAGTTCTGCCTTAGTTGGGAAAGCTGGCTGGGTGACCTTGGGCCAGCCCCTCTCTCTCCGCCAAAGCCCACCTCACAGGGTTGTTGTGAGGAAAATAGGAGGAGGAAGAATCATTAGCTATGTTCGCCACTTTTGAGTTGCTTATAAAAATAATAAAATCTTTTTTAAAACCTTTAAAAAAAATATGTGAATGAATCCTGGTCTTTTGCATTTAGAGTTAAAGGTCCTATTTGCAAATGTATTCACTGAGTTCTTAGCAAATCTATCATTTGGTCTTTACTCTTTATTGCCTGCCAGCTGTTGCTCAATTATCTTATTTTTGCAAGATAAAGGCACCCACATAGTGTTGCCTGTGCAAATGTACTGCCTGGTCTGTTCAGTTGCAAATACACACACCGATACAACCTTCCCTTCATCACTGTCCCATTGTGTCACAAGAAGAGTCCTTCACAAAATACCTAACTCTGCCAGACTTGAAATTCTTCAATGAGACAACTTACAACGCCATCATCTCCGTTCCGACTTTACTAAAGTTCATAAAATCATATACCAAAATGTCCTACTTGTTAGCGGCTACTTCACCTTCAACCGCAACAACACACGAGTACGAAATAGATTTAAACTCAATGTCAACCGCTCCAAACTAAACTGCAAGAAACACGATTTCAACAATAGAGGGGTCAACGCCTGGAATTCACTACCTGACTCTGTGCTGTCTACACCTGAACTCAAAACCTTTAACTTTAGACTATCTACAATTGACCTCTCTCCCTTTCTAACAGGTCTACTAAGGGGCGTGCATAAGCGCACCATTGTGCCTACCGTCCTTGTCCTACTGTTCTATTGTGTTCTATCATTACTTTTTATCATTACTTATCTAATGTTTTATTTGTACAAATCGCCATCCTATAATAGTTTGACAAATGCATAAATAAATAAATAAAATAAAAAAGAACAGGGACCTCCAAACAGTTCAGGTTCTCAGGTCTTGGCAATTCAATTCAATTTAATTTATTAGATTTGTATGCAGCCCCTCTCCAAAGACTAGTTCTAGAAAGTCAAGATGCCTTGGCACCATCCTTGCCATGGCAATAACCGAGTCTCTGGCCCTGTTTATTGTTTTTTGGGGAAGGGAAAGAGTGAATGACGCCTCTGAATGGGCAGCAACCCAGAACAAAGGGTTAATCTTTAAGCCCTGATGGAGAGGAACTCTTGAACGCCCCCATGAAATGGGGAGAGAAAAGAGCTGGCCACGAGTGAGATAGACAGAAACTGGGGGGTTTCTTTAAGCCAGGGGTCTCCAACCTTGGCAACTTTGAGACCTGCAGTTTTGCAACTCCCAGAATTCCCCAGCCAGCATCTACAACGTCCTTCCTGTCAATGACTACTTCAGCTTCAACCACAACAACACACGAGCACCACAACAGATACAAACTTAAAGTCAGCCGCTCCAAATTTGACTGCAGGAAATACGACTTTAGTAACCAAGTAGTTGATGCATGCGGAACTCACTACCGGACTCTGTAGTATCATCACTATAACCCCCAAAACTCTTTACCCTTAGACTCTCCACCGTTGACCTCTCCTGATTTCTAAGTGGTCAGTAAAGGGCCGTGCACAAGTGAACCAGCGTGCCTTCCGTCCCCTGTCCTAATGTTTCTTTTTTACTAGTATCATGTATATGAATTTTATTATATCTTTACATACCACCAAGACGTACTTGACAAAACAAACAAACTAAAATAAAATAAGTCCAGAGGTCTTCGAGTTGTTTAAAGTTGGACGCCCCTGCTTGAAGGGGTCTTTAAGTTGGAAATTCATCTTCCTGTCAGTCGCGAGTGGGTTTTGAGAAGGAGAATTAAACACAGTTCTGGCGAAGGCTGTCAAAGAAGCAGAGAAATATTTGCTGAGTCACCTGAAAAATTATTCTTAACTTTTTCCGTTTCTTCGGAAAATCAGTGGTGATGATGTGAAAGAGACTCAAATTCAAGTCACTTTTCCCGGATCTGCTCCAGGAAGCAAGAGATTCCAGGGAAAACGAACTGGAGGAATGTAACATAGAAATATAGAAGACTGACGGCAGAAAAAGACCTCCTGGTCCATCCAGTCTGCCCTTATACTGTTTCCTGTATTTTATCTTAGGGTGGATGCATGTTTATCCCAGGTATGTTTAAATACTGTGGATTTACTAGCCACATCTGCTGGAGGTTTGTTCCAAGCATCTACTTCTCTTTCAGTAAAATAATATTTTCTCGCGTTGCTTCTGATCTTTCCCCCAACTCACCTCAGATTGTGCCTCTTTGTTCTTAGATTCACTTTCCTATTAAAAACACTTCCCTCCTGAACCTTATTTAATGCTTTGACATATTTAAATGTGTTGATCATGTCCCCCCTTTCCCTTCTGTCCTCCAGACTATACAGATTGAGTTCATGAAGTCTTTCCTGATCAGTTTTATGCTGAAGACCTTCCACCAAGAGAAGGACAAGAATCTACGAACATCCCTACATCTACTCCAAGCCTCATTGGGGGAAGAAAATAAATGAGAGGATAGCAATATTCCAGTATTTCAGGGACTGCCACAGAGAGGGGGGGGGGTCAACCTGTTCTCCAAAGTACCCAAAAGCTGGAGAAAAGAAGCAAAGGATGGAAAGGAATCAAGGAAAAGATTCAATCTAGAAATCACAAGAATTTTTCTGACAGTGAGAACAATTAACCAGTGGAACAACTTGCCACTAAAAATTGTAGGTGCTCCATTCCTGGAAGTTTTTACGAATAGATTTGAGAGCCATTTGACTGAAATGGTAACTGGACCTCCTGTTTGTTGTGGTTAGCTCTGGCCCAGCTCCTGCCCCAAGGAATGTGGAGGTGGATGTGGGGGAAACATCCACATGCCACAGGTCTGTTTTGCTCGTGATAGAATCTGCCGACGAAGCCTCCTCTGACCAAGGAAGCGTGAGTGACAGGGAAGAGGGGAGTTTGGCAGACAGCCCAGGAGGAGATCAATCATCCTTATCATCCCTGGATTCTGAAGAAGAACTTATGATGGACCCACGCATGCGTATAGTGATGCATAGGAGAGAACAACTGAAGGATTATTACAGGAGATAAGTGAGGACACCTGTGGTTGGGTGGGGCTGCTGTAATTAGTGCTACAGATAAAAAGAGCAGCGTGCTGGTTTAGCCTCGTGGAAGTTTATCTGATTCATAGTTTCATCAAGATCATGGTTTTGCTGTTTCCCTGTTCAAGAATGTGTGTGGACTTTCTGGACTTTGGAATTGGACTCAATTTCCCAGTTACTGGGTGAGAAATTGGATTGCATTTAACCCGTGCCTTGTGTGTACCAGAAAATCCCTTTGACATTTAAAAAGGGAGTTTTTTCTGCTTTTCTGTTGATAAAGACTTTTGGTTTTCCTTCCATCGTGTGGTGTGTGTCTTTTTGGACTAATTACCCTATAATTACGGGTGGTTGGGACACAGTGGCAGAACACTGGTAAGCAGAGGGTTGGAGTAGAAACCTCCAAAGACCCTTGCAGTCAATTTTACGCTGTATATTTGACTGCCTATGTAACTCGATCCAAAACTTAAAAAATCATTTTCATACTCATGTGAACTAAAGGCTTTTTTGAGAAGCAGTCTTTCAGTATTTGAAGGAGAAGGAGGCAACCTATTTTCTGAAGCACCAGAAGGCAGGACAAGAAGCAAGCGATGGAAACCGATCAAAAGAGAAAAGCAACCCAGAAAAAAAGGAGAAATTGCCTTCCAGCTGTGTCATTCTAAGAAGTGAAGAGGCACTGAATGCTGAAGCCATTCCCCTCTCCTGCTACTAGGGGGCGCCAGAGGGCCCTCCAGGTGCAACCAGGCCTATTTCGGAATAGAATAGAAATGGAATTATTTTATTGGCCGAGTGTGATTGGACACACAAGGAATTTGTCTTGGGTGCAGATGCTCTCAGCGTACATAAAGGAAATAGTAAAATATATTTGTCAAGAATCATACCATGCAACACTTAGTGATAGTCATACGATACTAATAAGCAATCAAATCATAGTAGGAAACAATAAAAATAATATAAGTAATAAAGTTTAGGTATATACAGTATACAATAAAATTAACTGCCTTGGAAATGGCCCTGGGTTGGGCCGAGAGGCAAAAAAGGAGCTGTGATGTTCCTTCAATACACCAGGTTGATTCGACACAAAAATATGTAACCCTTCCCTGGTGCAGAGCTGAAAGGATTGGATACTGTAGCCTGGAGGTTAATTCTCTGCCTTACAAAGCAAAGGTTGCAGGTTCAAGTCCCAGGCTAGCTGATGAGGCCAAAATAAGGCCGAAATAGATCCATCCTAGTCTCCCTTAATTTTCAAATTCAGCAAAAACATGTGACATATATATATATATATATAAAAACATGTGACATATATATATTTATATATATTTATATATATATATATATATATATATATATATATATATATATATATATATATATATATATATATATTTGTTTTCGTAAATTTTCACGGGTATATGTAAGATTGGAACTCCAGCCTGATGATGGTGAATGTGATTTCGCCGAAACGTCGCATAGACATGCAAAACATTACACAGGGCAAAACCCGAACTCAGAACAATCTACATATATATATATATATATATATATATATATATATATATATATATATATGTCTCACATGTTTAAGCTGAATTTGAAAATTAAGGGAGACTAGGATAGATCTATTTCGGCCTTATTTTGGCCTCATCAGCTAGCCATACCCACTGGGACTTGAACCTGCAACCTTTGCCTTGTAAGGCAGAGAATTATCCTCTAGGCTACAGTATCCAATCCCTTCAGCTCTGTACCAGGGAAGGGTTACATTTTGTGTCGAATCACCCTGGTATATTGAAGGAACATCACAGCTCCTTTTTTGCCTCTCGGCCCAACCCAGGGCCATTTCCAAGGCAGTATATATACAGTGTATATATATATATATATATATATATACACTTTTATATATATATAAAATGTTTTTTTTTTTAAGCTGGAATTTTAAAATTAAGGGAGACTAGGATGTTCCCATTTAGATTTTCACGGGTATATGTATGTAGATTGTTCTGAGTTCGGGTTTTGCCCTGTGTAATATTTTGCATGTCTATGCGACGTTTCGGTGAAATCACATTCACCATCATCAGGCTGAAGTTTTAAGCTTCGTGTTGCTGTAAATATTTGACATATATATATATATATAAGTCTACTTAAGAACCTGGGAGGGAACAAAAGGACTGAAAACAGCAACAGCTTCACCTGGAGAGAAAGGGGGATATTTACGTGCACCCTGTCTAACAAATAAGATACATATGGACATTGTGGGAAACGGGCAGCTGGGATGGCAGAAATAGAGGGACACAGTGAGCAGCAGAAATAACAGGAGCCCTTTGACCTGGGGTGAGAATTGATGGAAAATTAATTCTCTCCAGCCAACAGTTTAGGCCCCGGAGCTTTGTTTTGCTCCGGCAATTCAAACAGGGAAAGTGGCTGATGAGCTAATTATAAAAGCCACCCACAGGATACCCCCCTGCCCAATCCATAAACACCGCGTGGATAACAATGGTTAGCAGCAATAACTAGGGAGGACTGTTGTTCCTTTGGGCACAAATGAAACCATTGATTATAATTCTGCCTTCAATGACTTGGGCTGTGGATACGTCATTGTGTTTGTATGCATGTCTGTGTTTATGTGTATTTGTGTGTGTGTGTGTTATCCTCCGAGCATAGCTGACATTGGGCAATATTTGTTGATGTCCATGAGTTTATAGATATAGATCTTTTCTTTCTTTCTTTCTTTCTCTTTCTTTCCTTCCTTCCCTCCCTTTCCTTCCTTCTTTCCTGCCTTCTTTCTTTCTTTCCTTCTTTCTTTCTCTTTCCTTCTTTCCCTTCCTTCTTTCCTTTCCTTTCTCCTTTCCTCCTTTCCTTTTCTTCTGCCCTTCTTTTCCTTCTCCCACTTTTTCAAATATATTGAGAATTAAATGCAGTGTCAGATTCACTCTCCATAATTCCATCCATTTCCTTCCTTCCTTCCTTCCTTCCTTCCTTCCCCTTAGTTGAGCGGATGGCGTCTTAGAAAGTTATCTGTAGCCGTTCTTCAAAAGCTTGGCAGGTGCTGTGGGGTCGCTATCCAGGGTCCTGAAGTCCATCCATTGTTGTCCCTCTAGGGGTCCCCAACTGTGGTCCCTTTTAAGAGCTGTGAACTTCAACTCCCTGAATTTTGCTGGCTGGGGAATTCTGGGAGTTGAAGTCCACAAGTCTTAAAGTTGCCCAGTGTGGGCAGCCCTCCTCTAGCTGACCCTTTGAACTTCTAAAATTGATTTTCCCGTGCTTCTCCTCCCTCTGAAAGTCAATGTGCTTTCAAATATTGCCGTTGTCTAACCACTGGGGAAAAGTCATCCTTTCTTCTCAGCAGGAAAGAAAGCAATATTTTTCTTCTCATGGAAGCAGAAGACAATAACTTACAAGGTCAAATTATCACTTTTCTTGCCTCTGGGGTTTTTAGGAGATTATTCTTCATTGGGTCACTTCCCATCCAGACCAATCCCAGCATTTCTTGCTTGGATTTCTTGTTTCTCCACACCTGTCAGGGGAGCCTCTGATTCATTCGGTCCACAATATTTCCATTTAGCATGTAGAGAATTAGGAGAACCTTAGATCGGCATTGAGAATGAAGATTTTCCAATCCGCTGAGCCCCGGGAGGTCTGTTTTTGAACAAATCAACAATATATATCCCACATTATTCTCTGATGCTCCTGGTGGTGATTTGTCCTTTTTTGTGTGTCATAATTTTTTTATTTTTTTTCTCCAACACAAAGTTAAAAACAATACATAATTTCCAAAACAAAATTAAGCTTATTGTCAAACATATACAATTTTTTTCTTTTTACTTTGTAATCATTCAATGGAGACTCTTATCTTTCTTTCACAAAGGGATTGTAAAAATATATAATATCTTATATATTCAAAAACCTCTTAAAAATATAGCTTTTTACCATCTAATATTAAAACATTGCAATAACCTTTACATTAAACGCTGGTCATCAAATTCACTTCTTATTTGAGTCTTACAAATCTGTTGAGCTAATTATTCCAAAATTATTTCTTATAATCCTTTAAGACAAGTAGATTATATATAAAATAATTCTTCATATTGCAATGTCCTTTTGAAACCATCCAGGAGTTGCAACCCCAAGAAAACAAGCTTTTTCTGGCAGTTCGGAAAATATTATTCTCAGAAATTATCTGGCCAGCTTCTCTCTCTGACTGATGTTTGTCACTTCTTCCTTCTAAGAAGAGCCCCAAGCACAGAAATCCAACAGGTAATATTTCCCTGGCAATTTCATTTCCAATCCAACCTGGAAGAAAAAAGGGATAAACCAGATATAATCTGGTCACATGCCTAATCAAAGAAGATAAATTTCCAGGAATCGGACATGATAAAACTGCTGCTGTTTTATTCCATGTACATCGGGCCTTTTGTTTTGTTCAGAAAGTGTGTTTCTCAGAAAGTTAAAAAATTTACTTTAAATAAAGCATACTTTATTTATGGTTTTTATTTTTAAAAATATCTTGAAGTATGTAACAAGTAAAGTCTAGGTTTTACAATCAGATATGAGGGAGGGAATGTAGCCTGAATGATAAATCATTGAAGTATGTATGAACTAATTTAATACATTTGAGACAAATTATAGTCTAGTGCATAATCCGTGTCTTTAATCCGTGTCTTTAAAGCCATTGTGGGGCTTCCTAGATTCGCCCACGTTTCTACAACACTCCGTGGCCTGCATTGGCTGCCAATCAGTTTCCAGTCACAATTCAAAGTGTTGGTTATGACCTTTAAAGCCCTACATGGCAATGGACCAGAGTACCTCCGGAACCACCTGCTACCGCACGAATCCCAGTGACCGATAAGGTCCCACAGAGTTGGCCTTCTCCGGGTCCCATCGACTAAACAATGTCGTTTGGCGGGCCCCAGGGGAAGAGCCTTCTCTGTGGCTGCCCTGGCCCTCTGGAATCAACTCCCCCCAGAGATTAGAACAGCCCCCACCCACCTTGTCTTTCACAAATTACTCAAGACCCACCTATATCGCCAGGCATGGGGGAACTGAGACACCTCCCCCAGGCTTTTATATTTTATGTTTGGTATGTATGTGTTGTATGGTTTTAATTGTTGTGGTTTTATATATCTTTTCTTTTAATATTAGATTTGTTCACTGTTATATTGTTTTTATTGTTGTTGTGAGCCGCCCCGAGTCTTCGGAGAGGGGCGGCATACAAATCTAATAAATTGAATTGAAACTGAATTGAATTAATTTTCTTTGATTTTCGTTTGTACTTATTTTTGGTTTTCTTTTTAAAAGTGGAAAATTAATAAAGAATATTTAAAAAGAGAATGTCAACGGGTTTATGTCTTGTCATTGGGAAGTCTGGGTGGTCTCCTGGAGCACTGAGGACACATGAGCTGTAGGTTGTTCATCCCTCTCAAAGTCCATATGAATGAACCTTCATCAATGAAATTGAATCTATTCAGGTTTTTTTGAAGCAGGTCCATTGAGGAAGATTTTTTCATTATGAAGTTGAGGGCTGGAGCTTACATTTTCTCATTTCTTCCAGCCCACTCTCTTTTAAATGAGATTTATTTTTTAAAAAGGACCAGCTGACTTATCAAAGCATCTTGACTTTGCCCAAGAACTTGACTTTGAAAGGATCGTTGGCAGCAAACGCATACGCTTCAAAGTCAAGTAGTTTGCTGAGGCTTCAGATTTAACTCTGGGTCACTTCTGTAGTCCGTGGCTTCCTAAACGTAGTAGCATCCATCTCCCTTCCTTCCTTCCTTCCTTCCATCCATCCATCTTTCCTTCTTTCTTTCTTTCCATCCTTCCTTCCTCCTCCTTCCTTCCTCCTCCTTCCTTCCTTCCTTCCATCCTTCCATCCTTCCATCATTCCATCATTCCATCCTTCCATCCTTCCATCCTTCCTTCCATCCATCAATCCAACTTTCCTTCTTTCTTTCCATCCTTCCTTCCTTTCCTTCCTTCCTTTCCTTCCTTCCTTCCTTTCCTTCCTTCCTTCCTTCCTCTCTTCCCCTCTTCCCAACCTTGATGAAGCAACTTCGTAGCTTCCTGTAGCTGAAGTCAAGGAGGACTGGCCACATGACTTGTAAACATTTCTCCTTCACAGGTCACACACACATACACAAGACAATCTTGCCGGATGCTGCTGACGTTTGCATGGTGCCAGATGCTATTAGCTGAGGAGTTCACAGCGTCTTCTGAAAGAGGAAATTATTCCTTTGGAATAGGCAGCAAAGCGGATCCAAACAACGGCGCCCCTGCCTTAAAACTTCCCTTTGGCTTTTGACACTAATAATGCAGGGCTCTCCAACCTTGGCATGTTTTTTTTAAAAAAATAATCTTTATTAAATGTTAGCATTCTTCATCAATGACTTGGATGAGAGGATAGATGGGGAACTCATCAAATTTCCCCATCCAGGGGAAGAACCTTCTCTGTGTCAGCCCCGGCCCTCTGGAACCAACTCCCCCCAGAGATTAGAATTGCCCCCTACCCTCCTCACCTTTCGTAAGCTTCTTAAAACCCACCTCTGCCGTCAGGCATGGGGGAACTGAGATATTCTTTCCCCCTGGGCCTCTACAGTTTACACATGGTATGTCTGTATGTATGTCTGGTTTTTATAATAAGGGTTTTTAGTTGTTTTATTATTGGATTGCTACATGCTGTTTTTATTACTGTTGTTAGCCGCCCCGAGTCCACGGAGAGGGGTGGCATACAAATCCAATAAATAAATAAATAAATAGATAGATAGATAGATTGATAGATATAGAAATAAATAAATAAATAAATAAATAAATAAATAAATAAATAAATAAATAAATAAATAAATAAATTCATCAAATTTGCAGATGACACCAAACTGGCAGGAATAGCCAACACTCCCAGAAGAGGATCTTGACAGACTTGAACAATGGGCGCTATCTAACTAAATGAAATTCAAGGGTGAAAAAAGTCAGGTTCTACATTTAGGCATGAAAAACAAAACGCACAGGTACAGTATATATGGTGCATTGCTCAACAGTAGTAACTGTGAGAGGGATCTTGGAGGTTGTTTCCCAACCTTTTTTGAGCCACGGCACATTTTTTACATTTACAAAATCCTGGGGCACACCACCAACCCAAATGACACAAAATGACACCCCAAGACATTCTCCTCTCTGGGTTTTTTCTCTCTTATTCTTTGGCTTTTTATCATATGCTTTAAATCAAGAGTCACTTCTCTCTCTCTTTTGTTTCCCTCTCTTTCTTCTCATTCTCTGTCTCAATCATTTTCTCATTTCTCTTTTTTCCTCCCCTTTTTGTTCATTTCTCTCTCTCTCTCTGCCTTCTTCTCCTTTTCTCTCTCTCTCTCTTGCTTTCTTTCTTTCTTTCTCTCTCTTTCTTTCTCTCTCTTTCTCTTTTCTTTCTCTCTTGCTTTCTCTCACACACTCTTTCTCTCTCTCTTGCTTTCTTTCTCTCTCTCTTTTTCTTTCTCTCTCTGTCTCTCACTCTCACTCTCTCTCTCAGCAAAACCTGAGCTTCCTTCTTCGCGGCACACCTGACCATGTCTCGCGGCACACTAGTGTGCCACGGCACACTGGTTGAAAAACACTGTCCTAGTGGACAACCATTTAAAATAGGAGCCAGCCGTGTGCAGCAGCTGCCAAAAAAGCCAACACAGTTCTAGGCTGCATCAACAGAGGGAGAGAATCAAGATCACGTGAAGGGTTAATACCACTGTATAAGGCCACGCTTGGAATACTGCATTCAGTTTATCCACCCTGGCTATGACTGGATATATAACCAGGGTGGGTATATTTATTGTGCAATGGCCCTGCTTTGCACCAAAGAACTCTGCATTGTCTAATTCAGTGTTTCCCAACCTTGGCAACCTGAAGATATTTGGACTTTGACTCCCAGAATTCCCCAGCCAGCGAATGCTGGCTGGGGAATTATGGGAATTAAAGTCCAGATATCTTCAAGTTTGGGAAACACTGGTCTAATTGAGTGGGAGGGAGATGCCTATGAAGGGGCATTCGGAGAGAAACTGTTTCTGGAGAGGGAGGATTCATACAGCCCGAACTTTGCTAGCGGTAGTAATTAAATTTATTCTGCAGTTGCCCTGTTCTGCACATAAAAGAATTTTACAAGGTTGCAGAGCCCATAATCGTTTTTTCTCTCTTTCTCCTAGGCGTTTAGCCGCAAGTGTTCTCTTCAACTAATTTTTTCCCCTTTTGCCAATACCCACCAAACCGAAAAGTGGGAATAAACTTGGGAGCCACTCAGAAAGGGCGTCCATTTGCTCGTGGCCAAGTAAACAGGTGAAGAAATAAGACAGGGCCTAAAACCCTGCAGCTTGGAATTTTATTTTTGCATTTTAACTGCCCTATGAAATTAGCGACAATCCCTTTCTCATCAGCCAAGCTCGCCTCTCACCTGTGGGAACTGCAGAGTTTGGGCCGGTCACGTGGGCAGCAATCAACCACCTTGAGTTTTTCATTTCCTTCCCAAGAGAAGTAAACAGGATGGGGGCCATTTGTGAACACCTGCCTGAGAGGAAGATGGGAAAAATGGCGCAGCAGCCTCTTAAAGCATCAAGGAGGCCAAACCAGGACACGGGAGCCTCTCAGCTTTGGCCCCTTGAAGGTAGGTGACCTTCAATCCCCAGAATTCCTCTGCTGCCAACAGGGGGTCCTCATTTAGCAATGGTCTCACCACTTATATGACCTTGGCAGGTCTGTAGAGCAAAGGAAAGCCAAAGGAAGATTGCAAACCTATAATAATAATAATAATAATTAGATATTGTCACTGGAGGTTTTGAAGAAGAGGAAAGGGGGGACATGATCGAGACATCTAAATATGTTAAAGGGTTAAATAAGGTTCAGGAGGGGAGTGTTTTTAATAGGAAAGTGGACACAAGAACAAGGGGACACAATCTGAGGTTAGTTGGGGGAAAGATCAAAGCGACGTGAGAAAATATTATTTGACTGAAAGAGGGGTAGATGTTTGGAACAAACTTCCAGCAGACGTGGTTGGTAAATCCACAGGAACGGAATTTAAACATACCTGGGATGAACATAGATCCATCCTAAGATAAAATACATGAAATAGTAGAAGGGAAGACTAGATGGACCAGGAAGTCTTTTTCTGCTGTCAATTTTCTATGTTTCTATGAGACGGGACAGGCTTTTGTCTAAAATGGTATCGGTTCTCCTGTTTGAGCAGGGGGTTGGACTAGCTGACCTTTAAGGTCCCTCCTGACTCTGTTATCCTCTTAATGTCATGCTTTAAAAAAAAAATCCTTTCCCTGCAAGAAGAGTGACTTTTGAGGACCACAGGAGAAGCAACCACTTATCTTTTCTTGCAAAGGGGTTGCTGAGTCACTGATGGTGCCTCCTTGGCCAAAGGAGAAGAGCTGTCGCCCTCCTACCTCTCTTCCCACAGGTGTGCCCTGGTGGGGGACTGACTCATTGCTTTTGACCTGCCAAAGGCCTTGGGGAAGAGCCAGCGAGAGCTTCCTGGTCAGAGCAACACGTGGGAGCCATCATGTCAAAGAGCTTTGGTGTTCATGTCATCCTGTTTGATTCATGGGCTCGGACCATAATGCTCGGATCAAGACGCCCCAGCAGGGCCAAAGGGGAGCATCAAAGGTCCCTCCTACCCTCCCCATTTGCTGCTGTGACGAAGGAATCTGAGTCTAAGGAGAAGGGCGGCATAAAAATGGAATAAATAAATAAATCTTTCCTAGAAGAAATGTTATCAGAAGAGCCCTCCTCCACTCGCAACAGAATCCCCTACGCAACTAGACTTACCATCCTAGATTTAGAAAGGTTAAAACTACGTCACCTTAAACACGACCTAAGCGTAGCCATAAAATCATCTGCTACAACATCCTTCTTGTCAACGACAACTTCAGCTTCAACCACAACAACACACGGGCACACAACAGATACAAACTCAAAGTCAACCACTCTAAACTCGACTGCAGGAAATACGACTTTAGTAACCAAATAGTTGATGCCTGGAACTCACTAACAGACTCTGTAGTATCATCACCAAACCCCCAAAACTTTACCCTTAGACTCTCCACTGTTGACATCACCCGATTCCTAAGAGGTCAGCAAGGGGCGTGCATAAGTGCACCACGTGCCTTCTGTCCCCTGTCCTAATGTTTTTCTCTTGCTAGCATCATGTATATAAATATTATATCTTTGTATACCACAAATACGTACTTCGCAAAAACAAACAAACAAATAAATAAAACCGCAGTCCGCGGTGTTGATAAACATTTGCTGTTGATCTCCGAGTGGGAAAACTCCCACGCCGAGACCTTGAAAAGCACACGATGTTTGTAGATAAGGCAAAAGGCGCCTGGCTTCCAAGTTAGCGCTCTGGAACAGGAACGGGATAAAATAACAACTGGATTTGACTATCTAAGAATCTCCAGGCTCTGAAAATGCATGATTTGAACAAGGCAGAAGGCCTCCAGACTTGGGTCATGAGATGGGTGAGTTTTGGAGACTGGAGACCTCACCTACAAAAACAGAGGGATCAAATTGAACAGCTCCAAAGACGGGATACAAAAATGGTGGAAGGTCTTAAGCATCAAACTTCTCAGGAAAGACTCAATGAACTCCATCCGTATAGTCTGGAGGACAGAAGGGAAAGGGGGGGGGACACAATTGAAACATTTAAATATGTTAAAGGGTTAAAGACTGGCAAGAAAAGACCTCATGGTCCACCTAGTCTGCCCTTAAACTATTTCTTGTATTTTATCTTAGGATGGATCTATGTTTATCCCAGGCATGTTTACATTCAGTTCCTGTGGATTTACCAACCACATCTGCTGGAAGTTTGTTCCAAGGATCTACTACTCTTTCAGTAAAGTAATATTTTCTCACATTACTTCTAATCTTTCCCCCAACTCACCTCAGATTGTGTCCCCTTGTTCTTGTGTTCACTTTCCTATTAAAAACACTTCTCTCCTGAACTTTAAGACTTGTGAATTTCAACTCCCAAAATTCTCCAGCCAGTGATGAAGACCTCTGTTTTAGAGAATAACTATATCCATTTGGAAAAGAGGAGGTAGCAGAAACCCAGACCACATAGAATTAATTCCAGATCTTTCCTCCTTATTCTTTTCCTAGACACTTTTGTTTGTAGCAGAATCTCCGGCTTTTTCTTTCAACATCTTTCAGTGCAAATTTGAAAAGTGTTCGGAAACTTCAGATCGTGCAGAATGCAGCTGCGAGAGCAATCATGGGCTTCCCCAGGTATGCCCATGTTACACCAACACTCCGCAGTCTGCATTGGTTGCCGATCAGTTTCCGGTCACTATTCAAAGTGTTGGTTATGACCTATAAAGCCCTTCATGGCACCGGATCAGAATATCTCAGGGACCGCCTTCTGCTGCACGAATCCCAGCGACCGGTTAGGTCCCTCAGAGTGGGTCTTCTCCGGGTCCCGTCAACTAAACAATGTCGCTTGGCGGGACCCATGGGAAGAGCCTTCTCTGTGGTGGCCCCGGCCCCTCTGGAACCAACTCCCCCCAGAGATTAGAATTGCCCCCACCCTCCTTGCCTTTTGTAAGCTGCTTAAAACCCACCTCTGCCGCCAGGCATGGGGGAACTGAGATACTCTTTCCCCCTAGGCCTTTACAACTCTATGCATGGTATGTCTGTATGTTTGGTTTTTATAATAATGGGTTTTTAACTGTTTTTAGTATTGGATTATTATTATATGCTGTTTTATTATTGCTGTTAGCCGCCCCGAGTCTCCGGAGAGGGGCGGCATACAAATCCAATCAATCAATCAATCAATCAATCAATCAATCAATTAATTAATTAATTAATTAATTGGGTGCTCTGGGGTGGAGCCCCATTTTCGCCACGCCACTGTTTTCCTGGGGGTGTGGAGTCAGCAGCCCAGTGTGATGAAGCCCTCCAGGTAGCCAAGCCATGGGGCTGGACGAGTCCCCCCCCCCTCTTTTGACTGTATTCATGCCTCCCATTCATCCTTCTCCCCTGTGCTTGGTTACACAGCTGATGCACTCAATGTTCCAGCCTGATCCTCGGCTGAAATTATCACCCCCTGGTTAGCTGGCAGGGACGCCGTTTCTTCGGTACACGGTGTTTAGAAACCAGACCCTGCTGTGTTTCAAAATCCTGGGGTGGTGGGGGTGGGGAGAAAAGGAGGGCTGGTCTTTTTGTTCCCTCTGCTGGCGGAGAGCGAAGCATTTAGCCTGTTGTGCAGCTGCTGTACCCAGAAAGCGAGTGCCATCTTAACACCTCTGGCCAGCTTTAAAAGAGGGCAGGATTAGGAAGCAAATGTCAGCGGTAACCAGAGACGGACTGAACTCTGCGCATACGACTGTGAAATCTAGGCCACGGAGAACAGGGAGCGCCCAGCTGTTGTGCTCCAAAACACCAAAGCAGATGTTCGGGTCTCGACATTGGCTTGGTTATCTTCTTCTTCTTGAGGACACCACTCGAGATGTTCTTGTGAACTTTCAAGCCAGGAAGATCAAGCTTCTTCCTCTACAAGCAAGCGTGGGTGATTGGAGGGTTTTAAGAAGAGGTTGGACAACTGTTTGTCCAACGCACTCAACGTTGGACAAACTCAACTACATCTACACGAAGGGATGTATGCAGTGGGGCACCCAAAGGCTCTGTTTTAGGCCCAAGGACTCTTCAACGTCATCAATGACTTGGATGAGGGGATAGATGGGGAACTCATCAAATTTGCAGGTGACACCAAATTGGCAGGAATAGCCAACACTCCAGGAGATAGGGGCAAAATGCAGAAGGTTCTTGACAAATTTGAACAATGGGCGCTATCTAACAAAATGAAATTCAAGGATGAAAAAAGTCAGGTTCTACATTTGGACAAGAAACACAAAACACACAGGTACAGTATATGTGGTGCATTGCTCAACAGTCATAACTGTGAGAGGGATCTTGGAGTCCAAGTGGACAACCATTTAAATAAGAGCCAGCCATGTGCAGCAGCTGCCAAAAAAGCCAACACAGTTCTCGGCTGCATTAACAGAGGGAGAGAATCAAGATCACGCGAAGTGTTAATACCGCTTTATAAGGCCTTGTAAGGCCACACTTGGAATGCGGCATTCAGTTTTGGTCACCACGATGCAAAAAGGATGTTGAGACTCTAGAAAAAGTGCAGAGAAGAGCAACAGAAGGATAAAACATATGAAGAACGGCTGCAGGAACTGGGCATGACTAGTCTGATGAGAAGAAAGACCAGGGGGGGGGGGGGCATGATAGCAGCCTTCCAATGACTTAGGGATTGCCCCAAAGAAGAAAGAGTCAAACTATTCTCCAAAGCACCTGAAGGTAGAAGAAGAAGCAATGGGTGGAAGCTGAACAAGGAGAGAAGCAACTTAGGACTAAGGAGAAATTTCCTGACAGTTAAAACAATTAATCAGCGGAACTCCTTGCCTCCAGAAGTTGTGAATGCCCCAGCACTGGAACTTTTAAAGAATATGTTGGATCACCATCTCCCTGAAGTAGTGTAGGGTTTCCTGCCTAAGCAGGGGGTTGGACTAGAAGACCTCCAAGGTCCCTTCGAGCTCTGATGTTATTATTATTATTAATATAGATCGTGGAACCCGTTTCCTTGTCTTTCTAGGCATTTTGCTCTTTTATTTATTTCCTGTGAGCTGGATTGCACCATCTCTCCCCCCACGTGGCTCCGTTTATTTGCTCGGCGTTTACTCGCCCTGAACCGAAACAAACATACCGGTTTGGGGAGAGGGGGAGTCGGACTCCAAAGGGCGAGCATTTCCAGGTAACTCTTAGTTTATATGGAAAAGCAAACAGAAGCCCAAGTTCAGAAAGGGCCAGGCAAATATTAACGCCGATTGGACCAGATGGAGTGGAGGAAAAGAAGGGGGGGGGGGGAGACAGAAATTGAAGGTTTTTTTTGCAAAGGATGGAAAGTGTTTTGCGACGTCTACAAAACAGGAAGAAAACACTGATACTAGCAAAGCACTGACAAGGCTTTTGCAGGCAAGAAGCAACGTAGACCGGAAAAGGAGTCTGCATTTTGCAAACAAACGATGCAAAGAGAAGTTGGGATGGAGCCGTGGTTAGAGTTCAGCACTGCAAGGCTATTTCAGCTAACTAAATAAATAAAGAGTTGGATTATATCATAAATTAGAGAAACATCTTTCAGCTGTGGCTAGGGGGGCGTTTGCCCAGGTTCGCCTGGTGCCTATCTGGACCGGGACTCACTGCTCACAGTCACTCATGCCCTCATCACCTCGAGGCTCAACTACTGTAATGCGCTCTACATGGGGCTACCTTTGAAAAGTGTTTGGAAACTTCAGATCGTGCAGAATGCAGCTGCGAGAGCTATCGTGGGCTTCCCTAAATATGCCCATGTCACACCAACACTCCGCAGTCTGCATTGGTTGCCGATCAATTTCCGGTCACAATTCAAAGTGTTGGTTATGACCTATCAAGCCCTTCATGGCATCGGACCAGAATATCTCCAGGACTGCCTTCTGCCGCACAAATCCCAGCGACCGGTTAGGTCCCACGGAGTTGGCCTTCTCCGGGTCCCGTCGACTAAACAATGTCATTTGGCGGGACCCACGGGAAGAGCCTTCTCTGTGGCGGCCCCGACCCTCTGGAACCAGCTCCCCCCAGATATCAGAGTTGCCCCCACCCTCCTTGCCTTTCGCAAGCGCCTTAAAACCCACCTCTGTCGTCAGGCATGGGGGAATTGAAATTTCCCTTCCCCCTAGGCTTATAGAATTTATACATGGTATGCTTGTATGTATGAGTGGTTCTTTAAATTGGGGTTTTTTAGATGGTTTTTAATATTAGATTTGTTTACATTGTCTTTTTATATTGTTGTTAGCCGCCCCGAGTCTTCGGAGAGGGGCGGCATACAAATCTAATAAATAAATAAATAAATAAATAAATAAATAAAATAAGTGATTTCTGAGTTGGGGTTCACTCCAAGGCCCGTGCAAAGAACAAGAGAGCGCACGGGCTTCCAAACTGGTAAGGAAGGGAGGTAGATTGAAAATGTCCAGAGATGCTTCACCAGAAGAGCCCTTCACTCCTCTACCCAGAACAGAAGACCCTACGAAACTAGACTTACAATCCTGGGTCTTGAAAGCTTAGAACTACGACGCCTTAAACATGATCTAAGTATTGCCCACAAGATCGTATGCTGCAATGTCCTGCCTGTCAAAGACTACTTCAGCTTCAACCACAACAACACAAGAGCACACAACAGATTCAAGCTTAATATTAACCGCTCCAAACTTGACTGTAAAAAATATGACTTTAGTAATCGGGTTGTCGAAGCGTGGAACTCATTACCAGACTCCATAGTATCATCCCCTAACCCCCTCTAGTACAAGTGCACTAGAGTGCCTTCCGTCCCCTGTCCTATAGTCTCTCCTATATCTCGTATTTCTTCTCTACTATATCCTCTATACCTTCATTGTGTACTATTGTGCATTGGACATAATAAATAAATAAATAAAATAAAAATAAATTTCAGCATTGGCACCACCACTTCACCACCTGACATGTCCGTCAAACTCATCGTTCTTGCAAAGGAGTCGGTCAATCCTGGTTCACTGCCTGCAGCTCAGGAGGAATCAGGGGAGAAAAACCCCCAGCCTCTCCGTCTGCCAGAGATTAGCCGAAGCAGGTCGGATCTGACACCGACTATCCAGGCCCCCCAATTAATCTGCACCCCACCAGGCAGAAATTCAAACACAGCCATCTCTTAAATCAACAACAAACAGGGCTCAACGCAGCTTCGCCTGGGGGCTTTTCGCCTGCTGCTCCCCCCTCCTGCCGAGCCTTCATTCATAAATGTCATCGAGCTGCTTAATTAAGTCCCTGGAGAATTTGATGTTGCTACTCACACACTCTTTCTCTCTCTCTCTCTTTAATGGATTATTTGTCTGGAAAAAGACCTGTGTTGAGACAATCACAGAGACGACAACTGGGGACCAGAAGTTGGGGTGCAGAGCCAGGCATTTGGGCAAAGGTATTTTAACGGAAAAGGGTATTGGGTAGAATTCAGACCACCTATAATTTGGTTCATCTGGCAAACTGATTGCAAGCGATGCTTTAAAGCAGGGGTAGGCAAAGTTGGCTCTTCTGTGACTTGTGGACTCCAACTCCCAGAATTCCTCAGCCAATCATGCTAGCTTGGGAATTCTGGGAGTTGTAGTCCACATGTCACAAAAGAGCCCATTTTGCCTACCCCTGCTTTAAGGGCAGGTACAGAAGTTCAGTTTCTAGTCCTTAGCATCCCAGCACCTGGGATATTCGCATCTCAAAGTTCTTGGGGGTTGCAATTGTTATCTGCCTTCCCTCTTGTTTTAGTTTGTGTGTGTGTGTGTGTAAAAAACAAACAAACCCACAAACACTATAGCTGCTTTAGGACTAATGCTCCTCTTTTATTTACCTACCAAAAAAAGAGAAAGTAAACACTGTCCCAGTCAAGGAACTGACAAAGAAGCCCATAGCCAACAGCTCAACCAAAGAATTTCTAAGTTCATCGCCACCAACATTGACAGGGCAACAAGCCATCCAAATATAAACTGACAGCAAACATCATTCTTTAATAGCACTGGTGATGTTACCTAGTTTGGTAAAGAAACGTCTGGGTGACAACAACCCTCAAACGAGACTTTCCTTTGCACAAACACAATTTAGTTAGGTGTGAAGCAGGGGTGGGCTACTGCCTGGATTGGGGGGTCGCAGTGGGGTACCGAAAATGGAGCTCCACCCCAAAGCATCCAATTTGCACTGAAAGATGTTGAAAGAAAATGCAGGGCGTCCTGCATAAGCCCGGCCCACAGTGTGGTAGTCAAAATTTTGGTCGCCCTTCACCGGTGTGAAGGTATGTATTCACGAGACTTTGTTAGCAATGAACTGCATTGCCAAAAAAGCACTAAGAATCACAAACTTAATTCTACGCAGCTTCTTCTCTAGAAGCACCGATCTACTAACCAGAGCATACAAAACATTTGTCAGACCAATTCTTGAATACAGCTCACCTGTATGAAATCCACACTGCATAACAGACATTAATACAAAGTCCAGAAATGTTTCACAAGAAGAGTCCTCCACTCCTGCTCACACAACAAATTACCTTACTCCTCCAGTCTTCAATTACTACGTTTAGAAAATTTACAGCTACCGCCTCCGAACTGATTTAACTGTTGTTCATAAAATTATATACAACACAATGTACTCCCTGTTGGCGACTACTTCACCTTTAACAACAACAACAAAGAGCATGCAATAGATACAAAGAGCATGCAATAGAGGGGCGGCATACAAATCCAATAAATAAATAAATAAATAAACTAAATGTAAATCGCTTCAAACTAGACTGCAAAAAATACGATTTCAGCAATAGAGTGGTCAACGCCTGGAATTCACTACCGGACTCTGTTGCTTCTCCCCCCAATCCCAAAATCTTCAACCTTAGGTTGTCTACAATAGACCTCTCCCCTCTTCTAAGAGGTCTGTAAGGGGCGTGCATAAGTGCACCTTTGTGCCTACCGTTCCTGTCCTGATGTCTTTTTTCATCTTTTCTATCTCTGCTTTATACTTATATTATGTTAAACATACTACAATACAATACTATACTGTATTTGTATGACAAATAAAATAAATAAATAAATAAATTTGAGTAGAGTTTCTTTGGGGGGCACTGTGGGTTTTGAGTTCTGCTAAGGATGACTAGCAAGAATTAAGAGCACTATCTCCTAATCAACAAATTAGAAAAAAGCGGAGTAGACTACAACACATTCAGATGGATCAATAGCTGGCTGACCAACCGCACCCAACGAGTTGTCCTCAGCGGTTCCAAATCCACATGGAAGAACGTAGGCAGTGGGGTACCACAGGGTTCAGTCCTGGGCCCTGTGCTGTTCAACATTTTCATCAACGACTTGGACGAGGGAATAGAAGGGCAACTGATCAAATTCGCAGACGACACCAAGCTGGCGGAAGTAGCCAACACCCTAGAAGACAGGCTCAAATTACAGAAAGACCTAGACAGACTAACACAGTGGGCCCACACCAACAAAATGATGTTTAACATCGACAAGAGCAAAGTCCTTCACCTAGGCAGAAAAAACCCTGGACACACATACAACCTGGGAGAAACCCCTCTTAGCAGTAGCGACTGCGAAAGAGACCTCAGAGTCTTGGTGGACAATCAACTAAACATGAGCCAACAATGTGCAGCAGCAGCTAAAAAAGCCAACACAATCCTAAGCTGCATCAACAGGGGAATACACTCCAAGACCAGGGAAGTCTTAATACCACTCTACTATGCCCTGGTCCGACTACACCTGGAGTATTGTATTCAGTTCTGGTCACCACACTTCAAAACAGACATTGAAACTCTGGAGAAGGTGCAAAAAAGAGCAACCAAGATGATTAAGGGATTGGAAACCAAGACTTACGAAGTGAGATTGAGGGAACTGGGCATGGATAGCCTAGAGAAAAGGAGGGCCAGAGCGGACATGATAGCAGTCTACAAGTATACGAGGGGATGTCACAGAGAGGAGGGGATCACTTTATTCTCCAGGGCACCGGAGGGCCGGACGAGGAACAACGGCTGGAAGCTGACCAAGGAGAGATTCAACATGGAGATAAGGAGGAACTTCCTGACGGTCAGAGCGATCAACCAATGGAACAACATACCAGCGGACGTTGTGAACTCCAACACTCTGGACATTTTTAAGAGAAGATTGAACTGCCACTTGACTGGTGTGCTATAGGGTTCCTGCTTGGGCAGGGGGTTGAACTCGATGGCCTTCATGGTCCCTTTCAACTCTAACAATAAGTAAGTAAGTAAGTAAGTAAGTAAGTAAGTAAGTAAGTAAGTAAGTAAGTAAGTAAGTAAGTAAGTGCTGCATGGAGAAAACATTATTTGAGTGGTGAAGCTCCACAGCTCAACCTTCCTTTGGGGCAGGGCAACCTAGTGGACATTAACATTGTCTTTGCTCAAAGGAGGTCACGTTTTCCGCCAAGGAGCAAAAAAAACAATACACAGAAGCTCTCAAGGGGAGACTGAGCAAGAATTTTCAGCAAGGACCAGATCTGGTCAAGAGTGATGAAGTTGAAACCAGCCTGGTCTGCTTCTGTTGGTAGGGCAATTATCAACCAATTATTATCTTTTTAGCACCTAGGCAACATTTAGCAAACTCTTGTCCAGCCTTTTCTGGCTTGTGTAAGAATACCACCAGCAGCTTGACATTGATGTTAATTAGAGAGATCTAGTCTCTTCCTTTATTTATTCTCTCTAGAGCCTCCTTGATGGCCTGTCTCTAGCACCTTATGATGTTTATCCTGCCCTCCAAAGAACCATCGGCGAGGCCTTTATTGAGTCATAGCTGCTGCATACAAATCTATTAACTGAGTCATGATGTCCACACATTATACTTCTCCCCGATAACTTAACCAAGTTTATTCAATTTGCCCTATTTTCTGGATTCACACCGTACCATCCGCCAAAGGAGCCAGAAGACATCTAGGACATTTCTGCACTAATCCGCCACAAAATAGCCCGTCCTGTGCTTTGCAAAAATGCCTGTCGGCATGTCTAATTCTTAGAAAGAGAGTCGGGTCTGTGCAGAAGCAACAACAGGCACAATTCCATCATGTTAATGGGCCCAATTTGTTCAATTTTAGGCTCCGGCGTTTCTAGGCTCGAGCATTAAAACTGGCACAGCCGATAGGACAATGGGGTTATGTAACTAATAAAACACTCCTGCCATCCACGTTTAGAGGAAAAGATGGCATTATTTGGAAACAATCCTCTTGAAAACTAATTAGCACAGCTGCCACTATGTTTTTTTTCCTAGAAAAAGGAGGAAAAAACTGTTGCGCTTTGCTTCTGGCAATTGTTCTCTGTACAGAAACACTCGGGCAAAAGGGACTTATGGAACAAAGTAGGGTAGAGGGGGATTGGATGGTGCAAATATCCCCCCTTCTCCTTTATTCTCATTTATGTTTGAAACATAGAAACATAGAAGTCTTGAGGGCAGAAAAAGACCTCATGGTCCATCTAGTCTGCCCTTCTACTATTTCCTGTCTTTTATCTTAGGATGGATATATGTTTATCCTAGACATGTTTACATTCAGTTCCTGTGGATTTACCAACCATGTCTGCTGGAAGTTTGTTCCAAGCATCTACTACTCTTTCGGTAAAATAATATGTTTTCCCGTTGCTTCTGATCTTTCCCCCAACTCACCTCAGATGGTGCCCCCTTGTTCTTGGGTTCACTTTCCTATTAAAAACACTTCCCTCCTAGACCTTATTTAACCCTTTAACATATTTAAATGTTTCGATCATGTCCCCCCTTTCCCTTCTGTCCTCCAGACTATACAGATTGAGTTCATGAAGTCTTTCCTGATACGTTTGATGCTTAAGACCTCCCACCATTTTTGTACCCCTGTCTTTGGACCCGTTTCGTTTTATTCATCTCTTTTTGTAAGTGAGGTCTCCAGAATTGAACACAGTATTATTCCAAATGTGGCCTCCCCAGCGCTCTATACAGCGGGATCACAATCTCCCTCTTCCTGCTTGTGATACCTCTAGCTATGCAGCCAAGCCTTCTACTCGCTTTCCCTACCGCCTGACCGCACTGATCACCCACAGAAATCACCACCCCTAAATCCTTCTCTTCTGAAGTTTGCTTTTAAATAATAAACTTTATATTAAAAAATTGGGATTTCACCACTGGTATCAAGTCCACTCTTAAAGCTTACAAATGCCAAATTTCGCCTTGACAGTTTGCAAGCCACAGACAGAAAAAAAAATATAGGTTAGATTGTATAATTGGCAGCTACAGAGGCTAAGGACAAATGTTTTAAAATGGAGAATCCATTCTTGCAAAGTGTGATTCATACTTCTTTTAAAGCTGGGGCAAAGAGAGATAAAACAGAAAAAAAAGAAAATAGAGATAAAACTGGGCTTGTCTTTGGAGACAGTTCACGAAAGACAACAGATTTTTTTCCCCTTTCCAGAAAATTCCTCTTTATGATAAAAGAACAAATTTAAACCCATTACTGTAACTCCGATTGACAGTCTGGTAACAGCAGCCTGAATAATGCAGCGTATTTAAGTTTGTTCAGCTGTTATGGGTACAGGATACGCGAGAGGTGGCTGTAGAAAAGGACTCTAAATGTAAATATTCCTTTGCAAGAAAGATCATCATGAACAATGGGGATCAGAAAGTAAGACAGGCAGGAGACAATAATGTAAGCCCCCGAAAGAAGGAAAGCATACCAATAAACTTTCTTTTGAGAGTGTTGTGCTTTTCGCTTGAAATTTATTTTAAAATGGTATTTTGTCTGCAAGGCACTTCAGTTGCAACTGTTATGGACACGGTGAAAAATAAGGAGATAAAATCCATCTGACGTATTGCCTAAACGTACGAGTCCAATATAATAGTTAAAACGCTTGTTCTTTAGCTCCTGCTGGGTCAGAGAAGTCAAATTTGAGAAGGACAAGACATAAGGGATGTGTATGAGAGAGACAGAGCGATGTGGGAGGAATTTATATCATTCTCAGAAGCTGGTATCTGGAGATTGTTTGGAAACAATGGGAGGTGAAAGGAATTTTTTCGTGATAGCTGGGAGAAACAAAAAAAAAAGAAGTGATGGAGAACAAGAAGAAAGGAATTTATAGCACCTTGCCTAGGACATAAAAAGAAACCCTTGTGAAAGTGCTTAGTTCACCTGATGGCTTTCCATTCTTTGATCTTCAAAGGATTTCACAGATGCCACCAGTGTCTCTACCACCTATCACTCTTTAGAAAGACACAAACAACGGGAGCATTTTTTTTCATATGTGAAAAATCCAGGCCAGCACAGAAATGACCTACATCTCTTAGAATCCGTTGATCATTGAAGAGTAGCTCTCTTTAGAGCAGAGGTCTTCAACCTTGGCAACTTTAAGACTTGTGGACTTCAATTCCCAGAATTCTCCAGCCAGCTATGCTTGGCTGGAGTTGAAGTCGTAAAGTTGCCAAGTTTGAGGACCCTTGCTGTAGAGCCTTGGGAGAAGTTTGGTGAGATGAACATCGCGGATGAAGGTGAAAAATATGTGGCAACACTCTTGTGTTCTTCAAATGATGAAAAAGAATACTGCCATTTTTTGTTCCTTTTCTAGAAATGATCACTCCAGTGACTACTGTGAGGGAGGTCTTGGAATCCTTGTGGACAACCATTGAAATATGAGCCAGCAGCCTGAAAAAAAGCCAACACAGTTGTAGGCTGCCCAGTTCTAAGCAGGTCAGCTCATGAGCCAAGGAGAGGCCTTGGTAAAAACACGCTAACCTTGATTTGTGATCAACATGGCTAGGTTTTGCAAATTGAGTCATCTCAGCCAATGGGTGTTGTGCGTTAGCTCTGGCCCAGCTCCTGCCCCAAGGACTGTGGATGTGGGGGAGACATCCACATGCTGCAGGCCTGTTTTGCCCCGGTGGAATCTGCTGATGAAGGCTCCTCTGACCAAGAAGACATGAGTGACAGGGAGGAGGAGAGTGTGGCAGACAGCTCAGAAGGAGATCAATTATCTAGCTCCTCCTTGGATTCAGAACAAGAGTTACTGATACAGCCACGCATGCGGAGAGCGATGCATAGGCAACAACAACTGAGAGATTATTATCAAAGAAAATGAGGCCACCTGTGGTTGGGTGGGGCTGTGGTCATTAGGGAGGCTGCTATAAAGAGCAGCCTGTGGGTTTGGCCATTGTGGAGGATTATCTGATCGTTGTGTTTCATGACTGCTTTGCTGACTTCGACCTTTGTGTGCTGATTTTTCCCCGCTTTGAAACTAAACCAGAGCAAAGTGTGTTTCACTTTGTGAAAGAAGAAGGACTGTGAATTGCCTCACAGCTGCAAGCTAAGTATCACAGAACTGATAAGGGACTTGTATAAATTAACAGTTTGTTTGGAGACGAGGGCTCTTTGCTATACCTAATGAATGAATTTTCATTATAAAGTACATTGTTTTGAATTTCCAAACATGCGTGTGTCTGAAATTTGTACCTGTGAATTTTTGGGAGGATTCTACCAGAGAGCCCGACAGAACAATGGGTAAGATCTAAGGCATGGCAGGGCCAATATGGATGAATTGAGTTCCCGGTTGTGTGAATTACAGATGCTGCACATTCACAAGTCCATGCCTTCCCTGCTGAAGCATCCAGTCTCTTTCCCCCACAAAATACTGGCAAGCAGCATTGGTGCCTATGCGCCTTTGTGGCTTTGTTCTCCCGTCAAGGGATGTATACACTATGTGCTCTTGCATTGTTTCAACCTCTCTCTTCGTACGTGTCCTGCACACGGTTCCAGTTACATAAGCCGCTCGGGGGTCCCCTGCCTGGCTCTCCACCTTTCCAATGCTCTCCAGCCTATAATCAAAACATGCAGGAATTACGTCGCTAATGGAAACGGCTGAAAGCCCAGGCGAAGCCAACATCGGCGTTCGGAAGGACTCTTGCTGCGCCTGTGTGTTTCAAAGCCTTTTCCTTTCAGAGCTGGGCGTTCCCGCAGAACGAAATAATAAAAATTAAAAAGGAGGCCCGTTTGTGTGTGCATTGAGGAGTTTTGAGGAATGCGGCAGAAGTCACCGGTTGAAGTTCTCCCAATCCTGTCCAATTGTCCCATCTGGGAGCCACCCACAGGCCAGCTCTCTCTGGTGTCCAAGCAATCGCAGCGCTGGGGAGGTCTTTGCAACTGGTGGGGCGGCCTTATTTACACTTGGGTGCTTTGCTGCGGTAGATTTCTTCGGTGAAGGGCCTAGGACGGGGAGAGGGCACCAGGGTTTGGTGGGAAGGAGAACAAGAAAGAAGTGGTGAAAATTATTATTATTATTATTATTATTATTATTATTATTATTATTATTATTGTTCGTTCGTTCGTTCGTTCGTTCGTTCGTTCATTCATTCATTCATTCATTCGATTTGTATGCCGCCCTTCTCCGAAAACTTGGGGCGGCTCACAGAATGAATATAGAAACAAAGCGTACAAAACAAAACTAATACATTAAAAAACTACAGCTAAAAACCTTATATATTACATTACAGTACAGTACAGAATATTCAAGAGCAGTGGTGAAATCCAATTTTTTTACTCCAGGTTCTGTCCTGCCTGGTTAATTAGCAGTAATTAATCCAGAAATAAGATTTGGACGCACACACAGCCTTTATGCACTGTTCAAACTAAATAAATAAAGGGAACCCTTAAACAATACAATATAATTCCAAGTAAATCAAACTTCTGTGAAATCAAACTGTCCACTTAGGAAGCAACACTGATTGACCGCCAATTCCACCTGCTGTTGTACACATTCAACTTTGTACAGAACAAAGGATTCAAGGAGAATATTTCATTCGTTCAGATCTAGGATGTGTTATTTGAGCGTTTTCTTTATCTTTTTGAGCATTATAAATGCACATGCAAAGAACAGCAATGAAATCTCCCCAGCGCTCTATACAGCAGGATCACGTTCTATTTAGAATAGAATGGAGTTGGAAGGGACCACAGAGGTCGTCTAGTCCAACCCAATACCATTTCAGACAAGGGGCTGTCCAGCCTCTTCTTAAAAACCTACAGTGATGGAGCACCTGCAACTTCTGGTGTCAAGCTGTTCCACTGGTTAATTGTCCTCACCGTTAGGAAGTTCCTCTTTAATTCCAGGTGGCTTCTCTCTTTCATTAGTTAGACTGGCATTCTGCTATTGAGCAATGTCAGTAAGACCTCCCCGGCCTTTGATCAGTGAGAAGTTATTGATCAATTGAGCTTGATCAATTCCGTCCCCTGTCCTATTGCTCTCCTATATCTCCTATACCTTTCTTCTATTCCTATATCTCTTCTTCTGTTCTTTCATTGATATGTTCTATTACTATATCTTCATATATATACCCACTAAAACTCTCATTGTGTATTGGACAAAATAAATAAATAAAATAAATAAATAAATAAAAGACAGAATCCACAGTGGAACTAAACCCAAGTTGAGGGGTGAACTGGGTTGAACACCCTCTATAGCAGAGGCAGGCAAAGTTGGCTCTCCTATGACATGTGGACTTCAACTCCCAGAATTCCTGAGCTAGAATGATTGGTTCAGGAATTCTGGGAGTTGAAGTCCACAAGTCATAGAAGAGCCAACTTTGCCTAGAACATAAAGAGTAAATGATACAACAGACATCGCTTGTCCCACTCTTTAGGTTGATTGGCATTTGGCCGGCATGCCAGGTAACACTCCAGGTGTGGTCATCTCCAGGCCCTGCGTGTGGCTCAGAAGAACCCGAGGTAAACCTCCCCTTCCTCTTATGAATCACGTCTGAATGAATGACCTGGAAATATCCATAACTGCTGGCATACGATTAGCACAGCTGGAGAGGCTTATTCTAGGTAGGTGCGTGGGTAACACTCATCAACACATCAATGAAACTTGCAAAACACAAGCTTTCTTGGAAAAGGTGGACCGCACATTATTATATACGCTATAAATGTTCTCGCGGGTGGGTTGGTTCCCATCAGAAGTTTCAATTGACCAAACGAAACATCGGCTCCAGGTTGGCCCAACCCTATTGACCAAACTCTGGAAAACAACCTCAGATGTTGGCATGAGAAGGGCCGAGATTCTCCAAACTTCTAGAATTCCTCAGTCTCATTGACCCAAAACAAGTTTATCATTTGAAGGCAGAAAAATCCAAAGATGGGCCTGAAACTATTGAGCTGGAGAGTCTGATATGACCGATTAAGAATGAATTTCTTCTCACATGGTTGAATCAGAATCATAATAAAACTGGAAGGAAGGGACCTTGAAGGTCTTCTAGTCCAGCCCCCTGCTCAATCAGGGGATCCTATATCATTTCAGACAAGGATTGTCTGAAATATTCAATCTGAGTATTGTATTGGCAGTTCTATGTTAGCAAAAACTTCAGCAGAGAAGGATTTAGGGGTCGTGATTTCTGACAGTCTCAATGTCTCTACGGAGAGGGGCGGCATACAAATCTAATAAATAAATAAATAAATAAATAAATAAATAAATAAATAAATAAATAAATAAATAAATAAGTAAATAAGTAAATAAGTAAATAAGTAAATAAATAAGTAAATAAGTAAATAAGTAAATAAATAAATAATAAATAAATAAAAAATAAATAAACAAATAAACAAATAAACAAATAAATAAAAATGGGTGAGCAATGTGGTCGGGCGCTAGGAAAAGTAAGTAGGATGCTTGACTGCATAGCTAGAGGTATCACAAGCAGGAAGAGGGAGATTGTGATCCCCTTGTATAGAGTGCTGGTGAAACCCCATTTGGAATAACACTGTGTCCAGTTCTGGAGACCTCACCTACAAAAAGATATTGATAAAATTGAACGGATCCAAAGACGGGCTACAAGAATGGTGGAAGGTCTCAAGCATAAAACTGATCAGGAAATAATGGACTCCATCTGTCTAGTCTGGAGGATAGAAGGGAAAGGAGGGACATGATCGAAACATTTAAATAAGGGTTAAATAAGGTCCAGGAGGGAAGTGTTTTTAATAGGAAAGTGAACCCAAGAACAAGGGGGCACAATCTGAGGTGAGTTGGGGGAAAGATCAGAAGCAACGTGAGAAAATATTATTTGACTGAAAGAGTAGTAGATGCTTGGAACAAACTTCCAGCAGACGTAAATCCACAGGAACTGAATGTAAACATGCCTGGGATAAACATAGATCCACCCTAAAATACAGGAAATAGCATAAGAGCAGACTAGATGGACCAGGAGGTCTTTTTCTGCTGTCAATCATCTATGTTTCTATCAATCGTCCAAGATGTTCCCCACTACAACTTGTATCCACCCCAACCTGCACGTCCCAAGGATGAATATTATGGAAATGTTTCAGTGAAAACATCCGCAGGACAATGGTAGATTTTGATGACCAGGGGAGATAATGCCAAGCCATTTCTGTGAATCACAGCCCGTCTTTCTATTAAGTCTGCTGGGAAAACATAGCAAGTAGGTTAACTGAAGGCAGGAAGGGGCGGGGGGAATACACAGCCCCCTTTGCTCAGCACAGTTCCCTGAAATGAAATCAGGCCTCATGAGTTTCTTCATTCTGCAAGGAGGCAACTCACCCTTCGTAGAGCAGAGCAACTGCGTAGCATAGGGCCACCACCACGGTCAGGATGAGGCCCCCTGGGCTGGCGTTCCTGGTTTGGAAAAGACAGAAGAAGAGAACATAAATTGGGTAAAAGAAGAGAAGGCAAAAGAGTCCGCAAGAAAGAACCCCCAAGTCCCCACACCTCACACTCCTTAAGACCCACCTCTGCCGTCAGGCATGGGGGAACTAAAACACCTCCCCCTTGCCCATGTTGTTTTGTTGATTGATTGACTGTGTGCCTGTTTTTTATATATATATTGGGATTGTTTTAGGAAATTACTAATTTTAAATTGTAATTAGACTGGTGGGCATTGGATTTTTATTATGTACTGTTTTTTATTATTGTTGTGAGCCGCCCCGAGTTTGCGGAGAGGGGCGGCATATAAATCCAATAAATCTAATCTAATCTAATCTAATACCCAAGCTAGAAACTTTCCCATCCACAGGCAAACTAGGTCACCTGGTCAAAAACGTTGCTGCCTTCTTTGTAATATATATATATTTATTTATTTATCTTGACCTAATTGAGTCATAACTCCATCGAGTCTCGGAGGGCGGGTGGGTAGCTGAGTGTCAGAGATTTCGGCTGTATTAAATAACGTGATTTGGCTCATCGAAGATGCAGCTGGGTGGACAAAGCCAAGAGAGGATGACGGCTTGGAAGAAGTTGGTTATGCAACATAAGGAGTGGGCAGAGAGTGGCTACAACTGAGCAGAAATCTCCCCGAATCCAGGGCAAAAATGTAGGCTGAGGTCAGAGAAAGTAGCAAAAGCTGAAGAGGTTGAGATGGGTCTCCAAAAGAAGACCACCGCCCAATGGAATGAGTCTAGGGCCAATATATATATAATAATAATAATATATGTAACGTATTTTGCTGATAATGAAAAGGGATTGTTAGCAGCTAGTTGGGGCTGAAAAAAAGTTACATTCAGAGTATAAGACACACCCAAATTATCAGCCTTTTTTAGGGAGGAAAAAGCTGCGTCTTATACTCTGAATAATGTGGTAATTCCCAAAGGTCCCCACGTAACAGGAAAAGCTAAATTGTTGGGGGGTTTTAGTGTAATTTTATTATTAGATTTGTTCCATTGTTATACTGTTTTTATTGTTGTTGTGAGCCGCTCCGAGTCTTCGGAGAGGGGCGGCATACAAATCTAATAAATTGAATTGAATTGAGACTACTACAGATCTACTTCGGGCTTATTTGCCTTTATCAGGTAGCCATACCCTTACTGGGATTTGAACCTGGGGCCTCTGCCTTGAAAGTCAGAGACATTAGCCACTAGGCTACAGGCTCATCTCCTGTATCAGCTTGTACCAGTGTAGGGTTATGTGTGATGAATTGAAGGAGCATCACAGCTTCCTTCCTTACACACACACATATATGTATATGTATACATATATGTACAGTATATGAATGAGGGTTGCCCAGAAAGCAATGCACCACATTTTTTTTTTCTCAGCCTACAGTAATGGTACAAATGCGAAACTTTAGATATACATTATTTGAATGGTCAGGAATGCGTGGTGTAAATTTTGCGTTCCTTCAGACAGATTGCGTAGCGGCAGCCGTGTTTTGAAATGGCGTCTGTATACGATGTACGTTACAAGCAGTGTGTTGTCATTGAATTTCTCACTGCAGAGAAAGAAACTGTTGGGAACATTCACAAACGTTTGTGTACAGTTGATGGAGAATCTGCAGTCGACAGAAGTACGGTTAGTCGCGGAAGACATTTTGAGGATGATGAAGAGGTGATTATTTGCCCAGTGCAGAAATGGCTTCATGACCAGAACAATAAGTGGTACTGACAAAGCATACACGCCCTTAGGTCTCGCTGGAGGAAGGCCACAGAACGGGACGGAGATTTCGTGGAAAAATAGGGAGTGTAGTAGAAACATCTTTCTTGCTTTTGCATAAGTTTCCTTGTGTTCAATAAATAATTGTTGGAGAAAAAAATGTGGTGCATTACTTTCTGGGTGACCCTCCTATTGTATTATTTTATTGTCCTACGGGATTGGGCGGCATATAAGTAAAATAATTTAAATTAAATTACCATGTCCTCCAATTCGACTTTAAATCTGTAAACTGCCCAGGTCTGGCTTTCAAATTAGGTAATCCTTGTCACAACAGGAGCTGGAAGGGGCCTCGAGTCCTTCTCTCCTTGGAAAGGTCTCCCGTCCAAGCTCAGCCAGGTCCCAGCCCACTTAGCAATTTAGAACAAGAGCAGACACATTGCTTCAATTTGGCCTTCTAAATGCCCAGCGGCGATTTTATTTTTTCATCTGGTGTTTAATGAGTAATGTCGATTTAATTATTTATGCTTAAGAGACTGCATTGCTGTCTTCTACATTGCCTTGGTGTTTTTCAGAGAGTGGCCCCGAAATACTTTAAGCTAGGCTACTGTTGTCCAGCGGAATTCTCAAGTGAAAACTTTTAACCCATCTCCAAGAGAACGGCCAATGGATCAATAGAATAGAATAGAATTTTTATTGGCCAAGTGTGATTGGACCCACAAGGAATTTGTCTTGGTGCATATGCTCTCAGCGTACATAAAATAAAATATACATTTGTCAAGAATCATGTGGTACAACACTTAATGATTGTCATAGGGGTCAAATAAGCAATGAAGAAGCAATATTAATAAAAATCTTAGGATATAAGCAACAAGTTACAGTCATACAGTCAACATGGGAGGAAATGGGTGATAGGAATGGTGAGAAAAACTATTAGAATAGAAGTGCAGATTTAGGTGAAAGTCTGACAGTGTTGAGGGAATAATTTGTTTAGCAGAGTGATGGTGTTCGGGGGAAAAACATACCGTATTTTTCGGTTCTTTAATTTTTAGGGAAGAAAATAGGGAAAAGAATCTGCTTTCCAGGTATTTATCTGGCTAGCGTCCTTAACCAGCACATTATTTTATCCCCTGGTTAGGGCTTAAAAAAACCTTATTTGGAGAGAGTAACAATGAAAGAGCTTGCAAGCCACTAAGAGCTGGGAACATCATTAGCACCTGGAAAGAAACATTCGGAGCAAGTAGAGCAATGGGAAAAAACCTGCAAAGGGCTTGGGAAACATTCTTCTTTGCAGAGAGTAACCATGAAAGAGCTTGCAAGCAGGTAAGAGCTGGGAACATTGTTAGCACCAGGTTAGGGCTGGAAAGAAGCATCTGGAGCAAATTAGAACAATGAAAAAAAAAACCTTGGAAAGACTTAGGGCTTGGAAAACATTCTTTGCAGAGAGTAACCATGAAAGAGCTTGCAAGCTGGGAAGATTGTTAGCTACTAGTTAGGGATGAAAAAAAGTTACATTCAGAGTATAAGACACACCCAAATTATCAGCCTTTTTTAGGGAGGAAAAAGCTGCGTCCTATACTCTGAATAATGTGGTAATTCCCAAAGGTGCTCCCCCCCCCCCCCAAAAGGCAACTGGACTTTCTAGTTTTTCTTTGAAGGTGTTTTGCTTCTCCTCCAAGAGCTTCTTGAGAGTTGAAGAGGCTGCTTATATGAGAAGCAACATGTCTTCACCATGACTTGGATGACCAAGAATCCCCATAGGATCAAAAGCACCGTTAAATACATTCAATCCATCCAACCTCCAAAGAGACTGTTGCTCAGGGTGCCCAACAAATCCTGCCCTTCATTCCCCAAATTGCTACTTAGGTAGGATTTATAGAAACTTGTGGGAAAGCGGTTTAAGTTTTGCGATGCGTTATTATTCAACTTGACACCCTCGAGCAGGCAGTCAAAAGTCTAACCGGGCATCAACCGGCTTCCCAAGGCAATCTTTGGACAATTTTGGCAACCCGCTTTGATCCCACCTGCCCGTAATCGGCTCCGTTCTTCAGCCAAGACCAACTCATGATGTTGTTTCTGCCTTAATCCCTCCTAGAAATGTGCAGGGAAGGTTTTACTTCGACCCTCTAACCGGAGCTGACTTAGCTGTAGAAGAAATAGGTCACTGACCAAAGGAGAAAGGAATGACCCTGATTAAGCAGAAGCTAAAGAAGGCTCGGGGAGTAGCAAAACCTCTGGTGTAAAGTGGGTGACCGTGTCCAGATGCCACACTGGGAAATGCTGAGAGAGAGAGAGGACATTTAAACACCAGGGAGTGAAGATCAAATGGACTAACCCAGGGGCAGGCAAAGTTGGCTCTTCTATGACATGTGGAGTTCAACTCCCAGAATTCCTGAGCTAGCATGACTGGCTCAGGAATTCTGGCAGTTGAAGTCCACGAGTCATAGAAGAGCCAACTTTGCCTACCCCTGAGCTAGGGCAACGGCTCGTGTGCCACTAATATAGGGTCTCCTGCTGGAGGTTGGGCTAGAACAGGGGCAGGCAAAGTGGACTCCTCTATGACTTGTGGTTAGTCCAGGGGTAGCAAAGTTGGCTCTTCTATGACTTGTGGACTTCAACTCCCAGAATTCCTGACATAGCATGACTGGCTGGGGAATTCTGGGAGTTGAAGTCCACAAGTCATAGAAGAGCCAACTTTGCTACCCCTGGACTAACCTGATTGAGCAAAAAACCCAGAGTCAACAACTCATCTAAACAAAGTCTGGGTCAAAATATGAGGATCGTCCAAAAAGCAATGCACCACATTGTTTTTCTCAAGCTACAGTAATGGTACGAATGCGAAACTTTAGATATACATTATTTGAATGGTCAGGAGTGCGTGTGTAAATTTTGTGTTTCTTCAGACAAATAGCATAGCTGCAGCAGTGTTTCTGGAAATGGTGTACGTTACAAGCAGCGTGCCGTCATTGGATTTCTCACTGCGGAGGAAGAAAGCTGTGAAAGAGGTTTGGAGCTAAACCGTTATGGGTGCTCTCTATCTCTGGAGATTTTTAAGAAGAGTCCATTGTTTATTGTCTGAAATGGTGTATAGAGCCTCCGGCTTCAGCAAAGAGATTGCACTAGAACAGTGTTTTTCAACCAGTGTGCCGTGGCACACTAGTGTGCCGCGCGACATGGTCAGGTGTGCCGCGAAGCTCAGAGAAAGAAAACAAGAGAGAGAGAGAGAAAGAAAAAGAGCGACAGAAAGCAAGCAAGAGAGAGCGAAAGAAAGCAAGAGAGAGAGAGAGAACAAGAGAAAAAGAAAGCAAGAGAGAGAAAGAAAGAGAGAAAGAGGGAGGGAAGGTGGGAGAGAGAAAGACATAGAGGGAGGTAGGGAGGGAGAGTAAAAGAGAGCAAAAAAGAGGAAAGAAGGAAGAGAGAAAGAGGGAGAAAGAAATAGAGCGAAAGGGAGGGAGATTTTTTTTGTCCAAACTTTTTTTAGCGCCCCCCTCCCTCAATGTGCCCCATGGTTTTGTAAATGTAAAAAAATGTGCTGCGGCTCAAAAAAGGTTGAAAGTCACTGCACTAGAAGACCCCCAAGTCCCCTTCCAATTCTCTTTCTTTTGTTGAACGTTGAGCCACTTTTTTGTTTCCCCAACACGCAACAAAAGAGCCTCTAGCAAGCCTGGTGGAACCTCAAACCGACCTCTTCTCTGCATGGCGATGAAGCCACCTAGACCTGGCGGTGGAGTTATTGAGTTGGACTCCAGGGAGATGACTGAAGGAGGACGTAAAGAGCCGCTCGCCTCTCATTCCAAAGAGATGGCTTTGGGAGTGCAGCCTAAACCGATGGAGGAGACCTTCTGGAGCTCCTCTCGAACGGGAAGCAAGCGGAGGAGAGATTAAAATAGCCTCCAGTTGGACTTCTGCAATATGGCTGTGTAATAGATTTGAGTCATTAGCCCTCCATCACGCTTCTCCCCGAACGCGAGATCCTTCTCAGACCCCTTAATAAACATGGATTTTCTGCTTCTGAGAGGGGGGGAAAATTAGCTGTCAACAGGAAGACTGCGTAAAAGTAGTTACTCAGACTTTCCTACCAGGCTCAGAGGAGAAATAAGCACTCAAAGCTACTCCATTTTTCTGGCTCTAGTTTTCTCTTCCTCCTCCTCCTCCTCCTCCTGCAGTCAACAACCAGCAAATTAGTAAAATGCAGAAGGGGGTCAACCATGATAGGTAGCTGGGAATCTGGCTTCCAAAAACATTAAAGAGAGGGTGGTCCTACAATTTTTGGAGGTCCTTTGCTCAGCCTCGCCCATCCTGAAGTCCTTCAGATATAGGATCCAGATTTCTGCCCGCTGTCCAGTGAGTTCTAATTTCACCCCAACTCTTTTGGGGTTCCCAGTCTGGAGGAGCAAATTTGCCATCCATCTCCTGAGTATGTCCAGGCCTTCTTTTAAGAAATGGAACGGCAGAAATCCAGTTCCTCTTTAGGTTTTTCCAATCTAAAGCTCGCTCCAGGAGGCATCTGCATATAACACTTCCTTATCTTCACCTATGAAAATCCACATGGAATCTAAGCATTTTTGGAACCCACTTTTCCTCAATTCACTTCTTTTTGGACTTTTCTTATCTGACTTCTTTGCTCTGCAATTTCTTTTTTTTTTCTTTTTCCATTTGGAAAACTTCCTTGCAGAACTTTTAACTTGACTTTTAAAGAATTGCATTCGGATTTGCAGACGTATTTGGCAAAACAGCCAAAATAAGTCTATGCCTTCCCCCCTCAATTTCAAGGTCTTACAGTTCAAATGCTGTTTGTTTAGGAATGTTTGACTAGGAAAAAAAACAAAACTTAAATTATTTCTTTGACCAGACTTTGCAAAAACATGCAGGTGGGTTTAAAAAACGGCTACTGCTTTCTAAGTCTTAATTTTTCACCGCTCTCATGCATTGTTTTGTGTCTACAATAAGCACACAACCAGTAGCCATTAAAAAAAGTGTTGCATTTCTTAAATGCATTAATTTTTTTTGGCCATGCTAGAACTGTTTCAAACTAGGAAACGGTTGATGCAAATAATCCCACTGTCAGGTCTAGTCCAATCCTAAGTTTGCAACATTTATGCAGGGGAAAATGCTTATTGTTGGGCTTTTTAAATATCATCAGGCTGTGTTTAGTTTTCAGGCCAGGATATTTGAGCTGTTCCCTTGGTCTCTTTCATGACGTCACAGCAAAAAAATGGAAGGAAATCGCCTTGGTGTTCGGATGTCATGGAGACAGCGATGGGGTAGTCAGGGCGAGGGGAGAGTGTGGCTTTTATAACACAATCACAGCCTTTCACTCTGAACCAGCAGAGGGAAGGGCGAGAGAGAGGGGCGGAGGGAGCCACGGGGTTCGCTGCTTTAAATTTTCAAGGCTTCTAATTTTATTTTTGCAAACCCATCTACACGTCAAACTTAGGAATGCTTCAAAAACTCCACAAGTTCTCCAAATATTTATTTGTTTGTTTGTTTTGTCAAGTATGTATTGGTGGTATACAAAGATATAATAATATTTGCATACTTGATACAGTGATACCTCTACCTACAAACGCCTTTACTAAGGAACTTTTGTAGTGTTCAAGATTTTTTTGCCTCTTCTCAAGAACCATTTTCCACTTACAAACCTGAGCCTCCAAGACTATTACCGGAAAAGGTGGAGAGAAGCCTCCATGGGGCTTCTCTAAGAATCTCCTAGGTGGAAACAGGGCCGGAAAAGGCGGAGAGAAGCCTCCGTGGGGCCTCTCTAAGAATCTCCTGGGAAGTAACAGGGCCAGAAAAGGTGGAGAGAAGCCTCTGTGGGGCCTCTCTAGGAATCTCCTGGGAGGAAATGGGGCGGGTAAAGGTGGAGAAAAGCCTCTGTGGGGCCTCTCTAGGAATCTCCTGGGAGGAAATGGGGCAGGAAAAGGTGGAGAGAAGCCTCTGTGGGGCCTCTCTAGGAATCTCCTGGGAGGAAATGGGGTGGGAAAAGGTGGAGAGAAGCCTCTGTGGGGCCTCTCTAGGAATCTCCTGGGAGGAAATGGGGTGGGAAAAGGTGGAGAGAAGCCTCTGTGGGGCTTCTCTAGGAATCTCCTGAGAGGAAATGGAGTGGGAAAAGGTGGAGAGAAGCCTCTGTGGGGCCTCTCTAGGAATCTCCTGGGAGGAAATGGGGCGGGTAAAGGTGGAGAAAAGCCTCTGTGGGGCCTCTCTAGGAATCTCCTGGGAGGAAATGGGGCGGGAAAAGGTGGAGAGAAGCCTCTGTGGGGCCTCTCTAGGAATCTCCTGGGAGGAAATGGGGTGGGAAAAGGTGGAGAGAAGCCTCTGTGGGTCCTCTCTAGGAATCTCCTGGGAGGAAATGGGGTGGGAAAAGGTGGAGAGAAGCCTCTGTGGGGCTTCTCTGGGAATCTCCTGAGAGGAAATGGAGTGGGAAAAGGTGGAGAGAAGCCTCTGTGGGGCCTCTCCAGGAATCTCCTGGGAGGAAATGGGGCGGGAAAAGGTGGAGAGAAGCCTCTGTGGGGCCTCTCTAGGAATCTCCTAGGTTGAAACAGGGCTGGAAAAGGCGGAGAGAAGCCTCCGTGGGGCCTCTCTAGGAATCTCCTAGGAGGAAACAGAGCCGGAAAAGGCAGAGAGAAGCCTCCGTGGGGCCTCTCTAGGAATCTCCTGGGAGGTAACAGGGCCGGAAAAGGTGGGGAGAAGCCTCCATGGGGCCTTTCTAGGAATCTCCTGGGAGGAAACAGGGCCTCCACCCTCCCTGTGGTTTCCCCAATCGTATGCCTTATTTTCTTTTACATGGATTCCTATGGGAAAAATGGCTTCTTCTTACAAACCTTTCTACTTAAGAACCTGGTCACGGAACGAATTAAGTTCATAAGTAGAGGCACCACTGTACTAGTAAAAATGAAATATTAGGACAGGAGACAGAAGGCCCGCTGGTGCTTTTATGCATGCCCCTTACTGAGCTCTTAGAAAAAGGAGAGGTCAACAGTGGATAATCTAAAGGGTAAAGTTTTGGGGGTGAGTCAGGTAGTGAATTCCATGCACCAACTCCTTGGTTACTAAAGTCGTATTTCCTGCAGTCGAGTTTGGAGTGGTTGACATGATGGTTTACTTTTTTGGGTGGGGGTGGGGGGAAGCAGCAGCTCACAATAATCCAATTGGCGCACCACTGGGAAAAGAATGCTACAGACTGTGGGAAAATGTTAGCAAAGGCTGACCGGAGCCTTTAGAAGGGAAGATTAAAGGGAGGAAATCTAATCCTGAGTAGAATTAGACTCGGGGGTCAGCTCATGTGACATCTGGGTGGAACTTTCTGCAGGAAGGAAGGAAAATATGGCTCCAGAAATATATTTTTGCCCTTTCTAGGTCTGGATTCGAACCAAGATAGGCTACTGCAGAGTCGGTTGGAATCTGGCCATGCCAGAGAGATTTTGCCTAATGGTTTATTCTTTGAGTTGCCACAAAGAAGAAGGAGTCAAGCTATTCTCCAAAGCACCTTAGGGTAGAACAAGAAGCAATGGGTGGAAACTAAACCAGGAGAGAAGCAACTTAGAACTAAGTTAATTGGATTTAACTATTGTATTCTGTTGTTTTTATATGTTGTAAGCCGCCCTGATGAAAGAAAGAAAGAAGAAAGAGAAATAAGAAAGGAAGGAAAGAAAAAGAGAGAGAGAGAGAAAGAAGGGAGGAAGGGGAGAGAGAGAGAGAGAAAGAAAGAAAGAAAGAAAGAAAGAAAGAAAGAAAGAAAGAAAGAAAGAAAGTCTCTTTGATGGAGACACTCCCCAGAGAATTCTGATTTGTGAGCATATCTGGAGAATTGTTCCTTGTGGGGTGAATGGACTCATTTAGGTTGCCAGGCTTGGGGCAATTAGACCTTAGCCCCTGGCCAATGAATGATTGTGTGATTGCTGTACGATTGATTTTAGTATAAGTGGGACTTTTAAATAGTTATGTCATTTTAAATTTAATTGGATTTATTTTTATTGTAACTTTCTGTTTTTATATGTTGTAAGCTGCCCCGAGTGTTTGAAGAGGGACGGCATAGAAATCCGATAGATTAGATAGATAGATAGATAGATAGATAGATAGATAGATAGATAGATAGATAGAGACAGAGAGAGACAGAGATAGAGATATGATAGATAGACAGAGATAGAAGATCGATAGATCGATTGATAGATGATAGAGAGAGAGAGAGATGACAGACAGACATAATAGACAGACAGATGGAGATAGATAGATAGATAGATAGATAGATATAAAGAAAGGAAGGAAGGAAGGAATAAAGAAAGAAAGAAAGAAAGAAAGAAAGAAAGAAAGAAAGATATGGCCACCTAAGGACAGGGAGAAGAATGCTGTGGTCCCAAAGCGAAAGATCAGGCCAGGAAAAATAAAAAAAGATGAGCCTTGAGAACTGGGGGCCACAAGGATGCTGTGCCGGCTCTTTAGGCGAGTGCCGGAGTTCTGGTCCTCCTCGGCCGCTTCTTGGCCATCGTTCAACCTCTGAAGTGGCCGTTAAGAGCGCCTTCCGCACCGCCGCCTAAATGCCTCTCTTGGAGGAGCCGAGAGGGCTCTCCGTCTTCCTCTATTGATGCTTTCTTGGCTCGAGGGTTGTTTTTCATCCCCACTTTATGGAGAGAGCCACTCAGCTCCGTTGCCAGCTCATTGCGGCTCTCATTTAGTGGCCAATTAAAGTGGCAGAGATGTGTCTGAGCAACGGTTAGTGCGTCATTCAGGCTGGAGCTCCGAAGCTCCGCCGCTATCCTGATTTACTCCTTCTCCTCCGAGGGGTATATACACACAGCCTCACCCAAACCTGGCTTGCCAAGGGGTGTAGTAGACCCACTGCAGTCAGGCAGATTTATTTATTTATAGTTTGTGTTGGAAGGGGCCCTGTGGGTCTTCTAGTCCAGTGTTTCCCAGCCTTGGCGATTTGAAGATGTTTGGACTTCAACTCCCAGAATTCCCCAGCCAGCAGATGGCTTAAAGGTCATGTGACCTGCTTAAAGGTGGCCAACTTGACATCACTCACATCAAGAGTCTACGGAGAGGGGCGGCATACAAATCTAATAAATAAATAAGGAAGGAAGGAAGGAAAGAAGGAAAGAAAGAAAGAAAGAAAGAAAGAAAGAAAGAAAGAAAGAAAGAAAGAAAGAAAGAAAGAAAGAAAGGAATTGGGTTTGGGTGCCTGGCCTCTGCTCGCCTCAAAGAGAGACAATTCCCTCTCTATTTACTATGACTGAACCTCCAAAATATATTCTTTAATTCTAAGTATATATACCATAGGTGTACATACGTATTACACACAGGCACACAAAAATATACATTATCTACTATATAAACTGTATGTGTATGCACAAACACACACACATGCACAACACTTCTAAAATTATACACATTCAACCTCCTTGACTGCGATAGGAAAAACACACCCAGAGCCCAGAAGGGGGAAAAAGGAAAAAAAATATCAAAATTTTCCTATCGGTTCTGCATACCTGACCCTAGGTATAGGAGGCCATCAATGATGCAAACCCTTGCTTGGTGAAGATGCAGGAGAAAAAGGAAGACAAGGGACTTACATGAGGGACCATCCGAAATAGATGGAGGTGCTGCCCCAGTACATCGGGTTCTCCATGACATTGAAAGGGAAGGCGGTCACCTTCGTCTCCATGAGAATGCCAAAATAGTCACCTAGAAAGGAAAAATTGACAAACCATTGAGTCAATCAAGGACCTGCTTTGCTGGACCAGCTCAGAGGCCTCTTCCTGCAGCCCCCAGTTTGGGTGGCATTGATAATTCCAACAAACACCAAGATCTGGAGAAGGTTGAGCATGGAAGTCTACTGCGGCAGTGAAATTGCAAAAGTCCTTCTTTCCCATCGCTGCTTTTGGGGTCCTCTGCAGGCTGTTCGCCACCAAGACCACCATAAAAGACCTTGGAATACTCATCTCAAGTGAATTAAGTGCCAAATCCCACCGCAACAACGTCACCAAAAAGGCTTCAAGAGTTTTAACCTAATCTTACATAGCTTCTGCTCTGGTAATCTCACACTACTAACCCAGAACATACAAAACTTTTGCCAGACCAATCCTTGAATACAGCTCATCTGTCTGGAACCCACACCGCATTTCGGACATAAACACTCTAGAAAATGTCCAGAGATACTTTACGAGAAGAGCCCTCCACTCCTCCACTCGCAACAGAAGACCCTCCGCAACTAGACTTACAATCCTGGTTTAGAAAGTTTAGAACTCTGTCACCTTAAACACGACCAAAGCATAGCCCATAAAACCATCTGCTACAACGTCCTTCCCGTCGATGACTACTTCAGCTTTAACTACAATAGCACACAAGCATACAACAGATACAAACTCAAAGTAAACCGCTCCAAACTCAACTGTAGGAAATATGACTTTAGCAATCGAGTGGTTGATGCCTGGAACTCACTACCTGCCTCTGTAGTATCATCACCTAATTCCCAAAACTTTCCCCTTAGACTCTCCAATGTTGACCTCTCCCAATTCCTAAGAGGTCAGTAAGGGGCGTGCATAAGCGCACCAGCGTGCCTTCCGTCCCATCCTAAAGATTCTCTATTATTAGTACCAATATCATGTATATAGACATTGTTATATCTTTGTATCGTACCAATATGCACTTGACAAAATACACTGCTCAAAAAATTCAAGGGAACCCTCAAAGACCCCATCCTAGATCTGAATGAATTAAATATTCTCATTGAATCCTTTGTTCTGTACAAAGTTGAATGTGCACAACAGCCGGTGAAGTTGATTGTCCATCAGTGTTGCTTCCTAAGTGGACAGTCTGATTTCACAGAAGTTTGATTGACTTGGAGTTATATTGTGCTGTTTAAGGGTTCCCTTTATTTTTTTGAGCAATATAAGTAAATAAAACAAGACTTGTCCATAGGCGAGGAACAATAGAGGAAGCTGCTTAGAAGTAACTTTGTGTGTGTCGTTTGGTTTTTTGGGGTGGGTGGGTGGGGAGTTTTGGAGCTTGGCACAAACGTACAAATCACACCAGCTCAGAATGACTCAGCCGGCTGCAGAAATTGTCAAGCCTCGCCGAACAATTCATACCGTTGGATAAAACTCTCACTTTTTTGGTCATCTCATTATCCCACTAAGCTGCCTCTGGCAATCAGGGGAAGAAAGGAAAGGAGAGAAAAAGAAATTCCAGGCGGGATATTTTCATTCGCAAAAGCTCCAAAACGGCTTTTTTGTCAAAAAGGTAGGAAGCTGTGGAAATTGCCAATCTGACCTAGGTACCTATTACTAATAAATTATTGTCCTCTGCTCACTGGTGCTTGAAACATGTCGTTACCAGCAATTAAGCCCCCCCATTTATAAAGAAATGTCAACTATAGTTATGGGGGGGGCAGGAGTGAAATTAATTGTTTTATATTTGATATGACTCATGCTAAGAGCCATAACTTTAAAGAAACATTCTCTCCTCCCCAATTTAAAAAAAAAAAAGCAATTTAGAAGCTATAACACTCACTTTGTCCTGCAAAAGTAAATCGGTTGCGTTCCTTTTTTGAAAAAAAAAATCATAAACATTTTGAATACAGTGTTATTGTCAGAGTATTGTCAAGGGTCCTGTTTATTATGGGGAAATGGCTTACCCAGCCCCACAATGTTACATCTCAGAATTTAGAATTCTTTATTGGCCAAGTGTGATTGGACACACAAGGAATTTGTCTTTGGTGCAGATGCTCTCAGTGTGCATAAAAGAAAATATAGATTTGTCAAGAATAGACTAGAATAGAATAGAATAGAATAGAAAAGAATATAGGATAGGATAGGATAGGATAGGATAGAATTCTTTATTGGCCAAGAGTGATCGGACACACGAGGAATTTGTCTTTGGTGCAGATGCTCTCAGTGTACATAAAAGAAAATATACATTTGTCAAGAATCATGTGGTACAACACTTAATTATTGTCATAGAGGTCAAATAAGCAATGAGGAAACAATCAAGGAATAGAATAGAATAGAATAGAATAAGATGAATTGAATGGAATTCTTTATTGGCCAAGAGTGATTGGACACACGAGGAATTTGTCTTTGGTGCAGATGCTCTCAGTGTACATAAAAGAAAATATATATTTGTCAAGAATCATAAGGTACAACACTTAATGATTGTCACAGGGGTCAAATAAGCAATGAGGAAACAATCAAGGAATAGAATAGAATAGAACAGAACAGAATAGAATAGAATAAGATGAATTGAATAGAATTCTTTATTGGCCAAGAGTGATTGGACACACGAGGAATTTGTCTTTGGTGCAGATGCTCTCAGTGTACATAAAAGAAAATATATATTTGTCAAGAATCATAAGGTACAACACTTAATGATTGTCACAGGGGTCAAATAAGCAATGAGGAAACAATCAAGGAATAGAATAGAATAGAACAGAACAGAATAGAATAGAATAAGATGAATTGAATAGAATTCTTTATTGGCCAAGAGTGATTGGACACACGAGGAATTTGTCTTTGGTGCAGATGCTCTCAGTGTACATAAAAGAAAATATATATTTGTCAAGAATCATAAGGTACAACACTTAATGATTGTCACAGGGGTCAAATAAGCAATGAGGAAACAATCAAGGAATAGAATAGAATAGAACAGAACAGAATAGAATAGAATAAGATGAATTGAATAGAATTCTTTATTGGCCAAGAGTGATCGGACACACGAGGAATTTGTCTTTGGTGCAGATGCTCTCAGTGTACATAAAAGAATATATACATTTGTCAAGAATCATCAGGTACAACACTTAATGATTGTCACAGGGGTCAAATAAGCAATGAGAAAACAATATTAATAAAAATCTTAAGATACAAGCAACAAGTTCCAATCATACAGTCATAAGTGGGAGGAAATGGGTGAAAGGAATGATGAGAAAAATAGTAGAAATAGAAGTGCAGATTTAGTAAAAAGTCTGACAGTGTTGAGGGAATTATTGGTTTAGCAGAGTGATGGCGTTGGAGAAAAAACTGTTCTTGTATCTAGTTGTCTTGGTTTGCAGTGCTCTGTAGCGACGTTTTCAGGGTAGGAGTTGAAACAGTTTATGTCCAGGATGCGAGGGGTCAGTCAATATTTACACAGCCTCTTTTTGATTCGAATAGAATAGAATAAAATTCTTTATTGGCCAAGTGTGATTGGACACACAAGGAATTTGTCTTTGGTGCAGATGCTCTCAACGTACACAAAAGAAAAAGAGACATTTGTCAAGAATCATGAGGTGCAACACTTAATGATTATCATGGGGTACAAATAAGCAATCAAATCCTATCAGGAAACAATCAATATAAATCAGAAAGATACAAGCAGCAAGTTACAGTCACACAGTCCTTAGTGGGAGATGATGGGTGATAGATGGGTGATATGTCTTCCTGCACAAACTTATGTTTTGGGAACTGCTTCTTCACCCCAATGAATTGCAAATCTTACATCTCCCCTTTCCTCCTCCCAATTCCAGTAAAACCTACCCACAGGTGGCTCTTTTGAAGTTATATCGAGGAACAGAAAAAGCCCAGGAAATAAAGTTAGTATGGATTTATGTTTGTGTGATATGTGCTGCCGTTGTTCTTTTGTTCTCTGTCTGTTCCCTCTGACACCCCCCCCCCCTCAATTCCAAATTGCACACAGCTGTGTTGGTCCATCTGGAGGAAGAGACAGATGGAAAATTGCTTCCCCCTTTTAGGGGAGGCCAAGTCAAAAGGAGGCTTGTGAATTTCTCGAAATTCATCGCAAAGCAACAAGATAAAACGGGGGAGGGAGGGTAGCGATATCTGGACAGGATATAAAAAAGAGGGAGGACCTTGCAATCGCAAGCGAAGGGTCAAGTGAGAGGATACGGCAGAAACAGAAGAATCAAGAGAGAAATTGTTTCTCTCTTAAAGAAAATAACTGTATAGCTCCCCACACCAGGATGTCCGTATGGGGCCATTTTGCCACCTAGGAGTTTGGGGTTAATGGTAAACCCATACCTAACAATGGGCTGATTCCTTCTTGGTGGTGGGATTCTGATCCAGAATGGACCAATAGAGGGTTGGGAAAGAGAAGCAGTGGATGATAATTCTGAGAGACACAGTTAGATGACCTCAGTAAGCATTGCCCCACTGGAATTTCCTGCCACAGAATAGAATAGAGTAGAGTAGGGTAGGGTAGGGTAGGGTAGAGTAGGGTAGGGTAGGGTAGAGTAGAGTAGGGTAGGGTAGGGTAGAGTAGGGTAGGGTAGAGTAGGGTAGGGTAGAGTACAGTAGAGTACAGTAGAGTGCAGTACAGTAGAGAATACAGTAGGAGTAGAGTAGAGTAGAGAAGAGAGTAGAGAAGAGAGAAGAGAGTAAAGTAGAGTAGAAGAGAGTAGAGTGGAATGGAATGGAATAGGAATAGAATAGAATAGAATGGAACAGAATGGAATAGAATTCTTTATTGGCCAAGCATGATTGGACCCATAATTAATTTGTCTTTGGTGCAGATGTTCTCGGTATACATAAAAGAAAAAGAGACATTTGTCAAGAATCATGAGGTCCAACACTTAATGATTGTCACAGGGGTCAAATAAGCAATCAGGAAACAATCAATGCTAATAAAAATCTTAAGGATGCAAGCAACAAGTCAGACATACAATACATATCATGGAGGACCTCACTTGGATGACTTGACAGAAGACAAGCCAGATGCAAAGCAGCTGGCCCTTAACAGATACTCCTGAAGATAAGACAGGACCTTCCAGGTCCAAAGGTTCTGTTTTGGTCCAAGTCAAGGTATCCTAGAACAAGGGGTCTACAACCTTGGCAACTTTAAGACCTGTGGACTTCCATTTCTAGAATTGAATTCTGAGAATTGAAGCCCACAGGTCTTAATGTTGCCAAGGTTGGAGACCCCTGTCCTAGAGGCCTTGGTTGTGGGACCAGAACAGTGGATCTGCTAGCCCCATGTTTTTCAGCCTTATCAACTTTAAGAGCAATGGACTTCCATTCCCAGAATCCTCCAGTCAGCACGCATGGACCTCAACTCCTCAGTCAACATGAATGTCCTAAAGTCATTCTGGGAGTTAAAGTTCATGAATGCCAGCTAAGGCATTCTGGACATTGAAGCCCACACAACTTAAAAGTTGCCAAGGTAGACTATGGTGGGGCATTGTAGGAAGCATTATCCTCTCTAACTGATACTGGAAATTGGTTTAGTCACCATGACATACAAACCTTCCTGGTCTGAATTCCTACGAGATTTATTTTATTTTATTTTATTTATTAGATCTGTATGCCACCCCTCTCCGAAGACTCATCTCCGAAGAGATGAAGAACAACACAACTTGAAGAGACCCGCATTCACAAGATATACCTTGCTTTCTCACCACATCAAAAAGCACAACCCTTGGACAACTATCTCTGCAAAAATTGAGATGCTAGGGACAGTTAGCCCCCACCTCCACTATGGCCTGGATCTTGGATTAAAATGTCGGTCAAGCAGTTTTCTGGCTGCTTACATATTCACACACGTAGACACAAAGGGAGAAAATGGGCCAGCCAAGTACCAGTTGGTGGAGAAACTGCTCCCACTGTGAAGGAAATGGGAAGGCCACCGAGCCCTTGTTTAGCGAGAGTGAATCACTCTGTGCCAATCTAACCCCGTAGCCTACATTGGAGGCTCTAGAAAAATAAACCACCAGATTATTGAAACATGCCGATCCGAATTGTGGAATGAGACAGAACCAACTCTTTGGTCTAGCAATCTCAAAACAAAACAGGGAAGGGTGTGTGTGAGAGATACATTTTATAACTAGGGTGGTGTATTCCTCACCAGGTGATTCAAAGCATCGGGCAAACCTGGGTGGATCCTGAAAAGCTAAGCAGTAAGCATCTGGAGGAGAAACCCCAAGAAGATGTGCTAAGGTAGACTAGATTGGGACATGGAAGATCTAACCCAGCACAAAACTCTATTTGGGGGTGGGTGGGAGGTGATGACCTTTCCTGGAGGGGTTCTTGGATTGGGGCTTGGGTTTTTTTTTGCACACTGGAAAGAGAGTTTCTGTTGTGAGTGCTCCTCATCCACCTCTGGTCTACTCAAGTCCAACCCAACTCAAAAGTTGGACAACAGGCTTCATTGCCTAGAGAGACAGTGTGACCTATGTTGGTGTTGGACTTGAAGAGACCCAGGTTATGTTGTGAGTGCTCCTTGTCCAACTCAGGTCTACTCAAGTCCAACCCAACTCAAAAATTGGACAACGGGCTTCATTGCCTAGAGAGACAGTGGCACCTATGTTGCTGTTGGACTAGAAGAGATCCAGGTTATGTTGTGAGTGCTCCTTGTCCAACTCAGGTCTACTCAAGTCCAACCCAACTCAAAAGTTGGACACCAGGCTTCATTGTCTAGAGAGACAGTGTGACCTAAGTTGGTGTTGGACTAGAAGAGATCCAGGTTATGTTGTGAGTGCTCCTTGCCCACCTCAGGTCATGTTAGATTCTGAGGAGGATGAGCCAAGCCCCTCTGGATACCCTGGGCCAAGGGGGTTACCAGCTGATGCAGAGAGTGAGGGAGAAAGTGACCCGAGTGAACCTGAGGAACCATCAGAGGGGACTGATGTGACAACGGGGAAGTGGTCCCAGTCAGAGGATGAGGAAGACATTAGAGTAGATGACCCATTCTTAGATGCTAGATACAGGAGGTTACTGAGAAGACAACAAAACATGTATGGTAAAAGGAAATAAGCTTACAGCTTTAACTCTAGGGGGTTTGATGCCAGTCCCAGCAAGTATAAAAGCAAAGGATCTTGGGAAATTAGGGGGGGGGGTCAACGTTGCTTGATGGACGCTGTGTTAGAGTTGGGGTGCTCGAAAATGCCCTCCCAAAACCTGATTTCTGCCTTGCTAAAAACTCTTTGACAGACGCTGCATGACTATTAAGACAATTGGTGAGCTGACTTTTATCCCTATGCTTCATTCCCTGCCTTATCTCGTTGAAATGCAATTTGGCTGAAGTTGGTACCTTTCACGGACTCTAATCTGATAATTTGCCGCAGAGAAAAAATACTCCCTGAACATTTTAAAACCCTGCTTTCTGCAGGGGTGATGGATTGCGTGCCATCAGTGAAGGTGCTGTGACAACTGCCATAGGTTCACTTGCTGGAGAACGTTGACATCAAACTACAATCCGGTTGGCCTTACCTAAAAACGTCCCAATGAAGCCCAGTGCAAGGAAGCTGGAGGTCACCAACAGGATGCCCACCGCTATGAGAGTCAGGCTGGCATAGTACCCCAAAAGGCACTCCAGCAGTGGCAGCTTGGGCTGGCTCTTCATGGCTTCTTCGAAGCTACAAGAGATGAGAGAAAAAGAAAGATGGTTGAGGTGACCACAGAAGCCTTCCGAAGGCCTTGCGGACTGAAGGAATGAAGCCCCTGTTCAGGACCTACAGCTTCTTCTACTGAAGAACTTTTTAACAAGATAAAAACAAAAGAAATATCAGGAGGGAAGCAAAGAAAGTAAGATGGAAGAGTGAATAAATAAGAAAGAAAACAGAATGAGGGAGGGAGGGAAGGAAGGAAGGCCTTAATACGGAAGGAGGGAGGGAGGGAGGAACGAGGGAGGGAGGGAAGGAAGGAAGGAATAAAGGAAGGAAGGCCTTGATAGGGAGGGAGAGAGGAAGGAAGGAACGAGGGAGGGAGGGAAGGAAGGAAGGCCTTGATAGGGAGGGAAAGAGGAAGGAAGGAACAAGGGACGGAGGGAAGGAAGGCCTTGATATGGAAGGAGGGAGGGAGGAAGGAACGAGGGAGGGAAGGAAGGAAGGAATAAAGGAAGGAAGGCCTTGATAGGGAGGGAGAGAGGAAGGAAGGAACGAGGGAGGGAAGGAAGGAAGGAAAGAAGGAAGGCCTTGACAGGGAGGGAGAGAGGAAGGAATGAGGGAGGGAGGGAAGGAAGGAAGGAAAGAAGGAAGGAAGGCCTTGATAGGGAGGGAGGGAGGGCTTCCAACTTTTTTGATAGTAGTTATAAAGGCACTCAAAGGTTACCTTTTCTCTCTAAGCTAACATCGTCATTTCCTCCTTTCCACTAGCGATCCCTTCTCGTCTTCAAACTCATAAATCGTCCATTCTTTTTTTTTTCCAGCAAAAAAAAATATCCAGAAGCAGCATTTTTTTACAACGAGCCGTTTTGCCCTGGCAAACACAAAACTCCATTTCCTGCCCTGTTTTCAGTTTGCTGAGTGCAACTGTCTTGTTTTCTTTCTGCCTCTGCCTCTCCAAGTGCAGCAGACTGAGACTAACACCAAACTCAGGCGGGTCCCGTGCTGCACTTATCCCCCACCCCTGGAAGGAAAACAAATATTGGATGAAGGAGCAGGGGAGGTGGGGGCTGCAAGGAGGAGGTGCTCCTTCTGGCAAGGTGAGACCCAAACAGGCCCAAGCCCACCCCAAGGGGCAGGTAGAAATGGCCCCTGGGGTTTCCCATCATTGTTTTTAATGAACTGGGGTTTTAGATTATATTTTAAAGCTTAGATTTCTTATTCATTGCATTTTTGTATTTATTCTGCTGTGAGCCTGCGGAGAAGGGTGGCATAGAAATCTAAACAACAACAACAACAACAACAACATAATTATAATAATAATGAACTAGAGAAATGAGTGAAATACGAAGATCTAAAAATCGAGCTGCAACGTCTCTGGCATAAGCCCGTGAAAGTGGTCCCAGTGGTCCTTGGCACGCTGGGCACAGTGCCAAAGGATCTCAGCGGACATTTGAAAACCATCGGAATTGACAAAATCTCCATCTGTCAATTGCAAAAGGCCGCTTTACTGGGATCGGCAAACATAATTCTCCGCTACATCACACAGTCCTAGGTGCTTGGGAAGCGCCCGACTGGTGATGAAATACGAAATCCAGCATAGTGATCTCGTTTGCTGAGTGGTATTGTTGTTGTTGATGATGATGATGATGATGATGATAATAATAATAATAATAATAATAATCTTCAGAGAGAACAGGTTATCTGCTTTGTGAGTGTCTATGTGGCATGAGAAATTCATTCTTCATTCAAAATTCTTTCTGCTTCCCATGTTTCGACCATATTCCAGGTGTAAGCGTTGCTGAATCCCACCTGGATTTTTGCTGGAGCTCACGTTTATCTTCCAAAAGATGACTTTTGTCAGGAGAATTAAGGAGAATTATTTCACGAGTTGTGAAATAATTTATATGCTCTCTTTCACGACTTGAGTTTCCTGTGCTTTTAATTCCCTCCTCCTCCTCCTCCTCCTTCTTCTTCTTCTTCTTCTTCTTCTTCTTCTTCTTCTTCTTCTTCTTCCTCCTATTTCTTTTCCTCCTCCTCCTCCTTCTATTCCTCTTCCTCCCTTTCCTCTTCCTCTTCCTTTCCTCTTCCTCTTCTTCCTCTTCTTCTCCTCCTTCTCCTTCTCCTCTTTCTCATTCTTTTCCTTTTCCTCCTCCTTCTATTTCTCTTCTTCTTCTTCCTCTTCTTCTTTTCCTCCTCATCCTCCTTCTATTTCTCTTCTTCTTCTTCTTCTTCCTCCTCCTCTTCCTTCTCTTCTTCTTCTTCCTCTTCTTCTTCTTCTTCTTCCCTAGTGGCCCAATTCTGACCACCCACCAGCTTCAGGAGACACAAGCTGGTTTTCCTTTCCTTCTCAGCCCTTCCAAACGGCCCCTCGGCTGGTTAATCAACAACGTCAGAGTTGATTAAATGACCACTTGAAAACGGCCGACGGAGCTTCCAGACACGTGGCCCAGTCTGCCATCTTCCTTTCGCTCCGACTCGCAAGCTCGCTCATGCACCGACTCTTCTGCAAACAAGGATGGGGTTCCCATTAGCCCCCCTGGTTGATGCGCCTGTGTTTTCATGCCAGTGTTTGCTCGTGCTAATGGGTCGCCCTTCTCCTGCAGGCAAGATGGATGGTTTCCTAAACAGAGTTTTGTTTGCCTAGCATGTGAACTCGGAGGTCCACCCCCCAACCATTACCCAGTTGCCCTCACTATTGATAAATAAACCTTTCGAGCAGAGTTCACATCTCCGGCCGATGCTGGTTTCGTTAATGTCATCAGTTTGGCATCTGGAGTCAATCGGGTTCATGGCATCCGTTAAAGTCCTACTCGATCGATCAACCTTGGTCCACAGTTAATATAAACCTGGTTTACAGAAACATGTCTCTCTGCTGACTTCATTGCACCGTTAAATTAAAGGGAGGGAGGGGGGGCATGCTTGGAAGCAATACATGTGCCGAGCATTAGCAAAAATAAATAAATAATGCAATTTTAAGCGCGCACATTTTTGGTAACAGGATAAATAATATCTTGTAAGTCACATTCCTCTTTTGCTGCTTAAATTGATCAAACTCCTGCCGAGGAGAGAACTAGGAGTTCCTGGATGGATGGATGGATGGATGGATGGATGACAGATAGACAGAAGCTAGAAGATAAATGGCAGATAATAGATAGATAAATGGATGGATGGATGGATGGATGCACGTATAGATGGATGGATGACAGATAGATAGATAGATAGATAGATAGATAGATAGATAGATAGATAGATAGATAGAAGCTAGATGACAGATAATAGATAGATGGATGGATGGATGGACTGATGGATGACAGATAGATAGAAGCTAGGCAATAGATGACAGATAAGATAATAGATAGATAGATAGATAGATAGATAGATGGATGGATGGATGGATGGATGGATGGATGGATGGATGGATGGATGGATGGATGGACCTCTTAGAAAAGGAGAGAGGTCAACAGTAGATAATTTAAGGTTGAAGATTTTGGGGTTTGGGGAAGAAACTACAGAGTCAGGTAGGGAGTTCCAGGCATTGATCATTCTGTTGCTGAAGTCATATTTTCTGCAGTCAGGTTTGGAGCAATTTATATTTAGTTTGCATCTATTATGTGCCCTTGAGTTGTTGTTGTTGAAGGTGAAGTAGTCACTAACAGGAAGGACGTTATGGTGTATGATCTTATGAACAACAGTTAAATCAGTTGGGAGGTGACGTAGTTGGAAATTGTCATAGTATTTGAAGTCTGGAGGAGTAAGGTAGCTTGTTTCGAGAGGAGGAAGAGTGAAGGACTCTTCTTGTGAAGTATTTGTGGATTCTCTCAATTGTGTCAATGTCAGTTATACAGTGTGGGTTTCATACAGGCGAGCTGTATTCGAGTATTGGTCTGACAAATGTTTTGTAAGCTCAGGTTAGTAATTCAATGTTTCTGGAGAAGAAGCTACATAAGATTAGGTTTGTAATTCTTAGTGCTTTTTTGGCAATGTTGTTACAGTGAGCTCTGGCACTTTGGTCATTAGATATGAGTTTTATAGAAGCTTTAAAAAACAAAACACCCCAAAAAATATTGTTTCCCCATACAGTGGTACCTCTATTTACAAACTTAATTCGTTCTGTGACCAGGTTCTTAAGTTTGTATGAAGAAGCAATTTTTTCCCATTAGAATCAATGTAAAAGCAAATAATGCCTGCGATTGGGGAAACCACAGGGAGGGTGGAGGCCCTGTTTCCTCCCAGGAGATTCCTAGAGAGGCCCAACGGAGGATTCTCCCCACCTTTTCCGGCCCTGTTTCCTCCCAGGAGATTCTTAAAGATGCCCCACGGAGACTTCTCCCCGCCTTTTCCGGTTACAGTTTTGGAAGCTCAAGTTTGTAAGTGGAAAAATGGTCCTTGAGAAGAGGCAAAAAAATTTTGAATACCCGGTTCTTCTCTAGAAAAGTTTGCAAGTAGAGGCGTTCTTAGGTAGAGGTACCACTGCACATCCTTTATTCTGGCTCATTAGGGATGGACAAGGAAGCTTGTAAAAAAACAACCTTCAAACACACAAAACAAGCTTAATTCTGAGACTCCCTTTGCCGTCACCAAGTTCAGGACTCGAAAGCTGGATTCTGTGTCCTTTTTCCTTGGTCCTGTGCAATATTCATGACCCCAGAGGAAGTGGGGTGGGGGGGGGGAGAGGATTTAGATTCAGCTGGTCCACCCATTGGGTTTCATGCCGTGTCCCCCCTCAGCCTTGAATCCGGGGCAGAGCGACCAAACCTTTGGCACTGTTGTGGATACGAAAGGAAGCTCTCGGAAAGTCAACCCGCCTTCTTAGATTACCTTCCTTCGCAGCAGGAACATCTAAGGACACATTATCATAATGTACAGTACATCATTCATGCGGGATTACGGAGAGCAGACCCAAGTGGGGAGGAGAGGCATTATCTGGCCTCATCCGAGATAAGAGAGTTGAAATGACCTGAGAATTAAATGCACAGATAATCCTCCTCCAGGCCTCTGTAAACACTGACGGTTGGCTCAATCCTGAAAACGAAACTGGACAGACGCGGTGTTTTCACTTCTTGAAAACCAAGGGGAAAAGATGTTAGAACTGAAAAAAGCTCTCGTTTTCTCTGTTGCTTTGCAAAGAGACATAAAGGCTTCTGTTTCCTTTCCAAGAAAATCCTGATGAGGTCCCACAGAGTTGGCCTTCTCCGGGTCCCGTCGACTAAACAATGTCGTCTGGCAGGACCCAGCGGAAGAGCCTTCTCTGTGGCGGCCCCGGCCCTCTGGAATCAGCTCCCCCCGGAGATCTGTACTGCCCCCACCCTCCTCGCCTTCCGTAAGAGTTTTAAGACTCACTTATGTCATCAGATTTGGGGCGATTAGATCCTTGCCACCTGGCCAATGAATGTGTTGACAGAAGGGACATTGGGAAACTGAATATTATAAAGCCCGAGATAAGGTTTATGATTGGTTGAACAGAAGATTAAGGAATAACTAAATAACTAAATACAGTGATACCTCGTCTTACAAACGCCTCGTCATACAAACTTTTCGAGATACAAACCTGAGGCTCCCCTCCATGGGAAACCCCACCTCCGGACTTCCGTGTTTTTGTGATGCTGCAGGGGAATCCTAGCAGGGGAATCCAGCAGCGCAAAAACGGGTGCTTTGCTGGCAACAGAAATCCAGAGGTGGGGTTTCCTATGGAGGGGAACCTCAGGGGAATCCCAGCAGCGCAAAAACGGGCGCTTCAGCTGGCAAAAGGGGTGAATTTTGGGCGTGCACGCATTAATCGCTTTCCCATTGATTCCTATGGGAAACATTGTTTCGTCTTACAAACTTTTCACCTTAAGAACCTCGTCCCGGAAGCAATTAAGTTTGCAAGGCAATGTATCACTGTATATTATATAGAAGTAAATAGCTAAAATTTTGTAAATAATAGGAAATGTGTATATGTTTCTTTGCATGATATGATCTGCAAAGGTTTTTCTCTGGAAACTTCTGATAACAGTGGTAATAGCGTCTATATTTTGTTGTATGTTTGCTGTTCTCTTATATGTATGTTGGTGTCTTGTTTTGCCTTAATAATTTTTTTTAAAAAAAATGTGTTGAGAGAAGGTTGATTGAATGAAACAACTGTTTTTATGATTTTGGGGTTTTAAAATTTAAATTAATTGGATGAAGATGTTTCATATTGTTTTATTGTATGTTGGGAGCCGCCCCGAGTCCTCGGAGAGGGGCGGTATGAAAGTCCAATTAATAAATAAATAATAAATAATAAAAACAGCGCCCCCCAAAGGTGAGACTCACCAGTGACTCCGCAGAAAGTTCAGCGAGATGATGACAATTCCCAGGAAGTAGCAGGCGGCGTAAGGAGAACCAAAGAGACGTGTGAGTGACCGGCTCCTGTGCTCCCATCTCCCAACCTGAACAGACAAAAGGTCAATGACCACATCACAAAGGCCTTTTGCAACCTCCAAAGTCTTTTCAAGGAAACAGGAGCTTGGAAAGAGCCCAAATTACTAATGCCAGGAAATACGACCTCATCGGCGGATTAGTAATTCTGCTAATCAATAGTACCTCCATTCGGCCTGGAGTTTAATTTTGATGGATAGGCCTCCGTTCATCGGCTCTAAATGCTGACTCAGAATTTCCAGAGCCTTCCGCAAAGATGCCGGAGAAGTGACGGACAAGTGCGCGCTGTTAGATGACCAACGTCAGTGGATGGGTTTGTCTCATTAGTGTCATAAAAATGTTGCACAAAACTCATACCATTACAATTGGATGGAAAAGAGGCAGCAGAAATAAAGCTGTACATAGAGAAACTATGTTTAATAAATACCAAAATGTAATAAATCTTCTGTTGAAACTTGATGTAAGAAACCATATACTGTGGTACCTCTACCTAAGAAGGCCTTTACTTACGAACTTTTCTAGATAAGAACCGGGTGTTCAAGATTTTTTTTGCCTCTTCTCAAAAATCATTTTCCACTTACAAACCCGAGCCTCCGAAACTGTAACTGGAAAAGGCAGAGAGAAGCCTCCGTGGGGCCTCTCTAAGAATCTCCTGGGAGGAAACAGGGCCGGAAAAGACAGGGAGAAGCCTCCTTGGGGCCTCTCTAAGAATCTCCTGGGAGGAAACAGGGCCGGAAAAGACAGGGAGAAGCCTCCGTGAGGCCTCTCTAGAAATCTCCTGGGAGGAAACATGGCTGGAAAAGGCGGGGAGAGGCTTCTGTGGGGCCTCTCTAGGAATCTCCTGGGAGGAAACAGGGCCGGAAAAGGCGGAGAGAAGCCTCCATGGGGCCTCTCTAGGAATCTCCTGGGAGGAAACAGGGCCGGAAAAGACAGGGAGAAGCCTCCGTGAGGCCTCTCTAGGAATCTCCTGGGAGGAAACAGGGCCTCCACCCTCCCTGTGGTTTCCCCAATCGCACCATTATTTGCTTTTACATTGATCCCTATGGGAAAAATTGCTTCTTCTTCCAAACTTTTCTACTTAAGAACCTGGTCACGGAACGAATTAAGTTTGTAAGTAGAGGGACCACTGTATATCCATCATTGGGTCTAGGCCCCTTTATGTAGAGAACTGTACTGGCCAGAGGCTGGGGTCCAGTCTTGTCCCTCTGGCCTCTCATGAGCTGTTTGCATTTTTAACAGAGCGAAAACTCCGCCGCGCTTCTGCTCGGCCAACCTGATGTTCCCCACTGCCTCTCTTGGCCAACCTGCCTACCGATATCAGTTGAACAGGCTGGAGGAATGAACACCCACCAGCCTGGCCATCCACCCACCCACCCATCTCTGTTTGTTCCCGGGCAGAGAGATACGGTTTCTTCTCCTCCAGCTGGACCGTTTATTCCCCACCCCACACACACCAAAAGCTTTGCATTTTAATGGAGCCCAGCCTCCCTCCTGAAACCCAGCTCTGGTTTCTATTTTATGCAGTTCCATTTTTATCTCTGGCTTACGGCAAATACACCGCAGGAGGAGGGCGTTTCTTCCTGATCAAGAGTCCTTAGGTGCCCCCAGGTACCACTTCTGCCGGGGACAATCTGAGCCCAGCAGCCCTCCTGGCTCCTGGGGAGGCTGGAGGGTTTTTTCTTGATGGGTGGGTGGGCCCAGAGAAAGAAGGGAAGGAAAGGAAAAGGGAAAGAAAAGGGAAAGGGAAAGGAATGGAAAGGAAAGGAAAGGAAAAGGAGAAGGAATGGAAAGGAAGAAAGGAAAGAAGAGAAAAGAAAAGAAAAGAAAAGGGAAAGGGAAAGGGAAAGGGAAAGGAATGGAAAGGAAAAAAGAGAAAGGAAAAGGAATGGAAAGGAAAAAAGAGAAAAGGAAAGGAAAGGAAAGGAAAAGGAGAAGGAATGGAAAGGAAGAAAGGAAAGAAGAGAAAAGAAAAGAAAAGGGAAAGGGAAAGAAAAGAGAAAGGAAAAGGAATGGAAAGGAAAAAAGAGAAAAGAAAAGGAAAAGGAATGAAAAGGAAGAAAGGAAAGAAGAGAAAAGGGAATGGAATGGAAAGGAAGAGAAAAGAAGGGAAGGGAAGGAAGATTGAAGGGAAGGGAAGAGGGAATGAAGAGAAAAGAAAGGAAGGAAAGGGGGAGGGAGGAAATAGAGAGAAAGGCAGGAAAAAAGAAGGGAGAGGAGGGGGGGAAGGAGAGGTTTTTCCAGAATGAAGTACAACCCGAAGCAAATCCTGTGTGTGGAGTCTTGCAATTGCCCTGAGCCCTGGTGGCGCAGTGGTTAGAGCGCAGCACTGCACGCTGCTTCTGCTGACTGTAGTTTAGCAGTTCAAATCTCACCACTGTCTCAAGGTTGACTCAGCCTTCCATCTTTCCCAGGTGGGTCCAATGAGGACCCAGATTGTTGGGAGGAATATGCTGACTCTCTGCAAACCGCTTAGAAAGGGCTGTAAAGCCCTGTGAAGCAGTATACAAGTCTAAATGCTATTGCTGTGTAGAGCTCTCTGAAGGGGCATATAAGGCTGGGTGCTATATTGCAATTGCAAGCTAACTTTGCCTACTGCCAGCAGTTTGATCCTGACTGGCTCAAGGTTGACTCAGCCTTCCGAGGTGGGTAAAGTGTGGACCCGGATTGTTGGGGGCAAGAGGCTCAGTCTGTAAACCGCTTAGAGAGGGCTGCAAAAGCCCCAGAAAGCATTATATAAGTCTAAATGCTATTGCTCTTCCTTCCTTCCTTCCTTCCTTCCTTCCTTCCTTCCTTCCTTCCTGCCTGCCTGCCTGCCTGCCTGCCTGCCTGCCTGACTGACTTACTTACTTACTTACTTACTTACTTTCCTCCCTCCTTCCCTCCCTCCTTCCTTCCATTCATCCTTCCGAGGTGGGTCAAATGAGGACCCAGATTGTTGGGGGCAAATATGCTGATTCTGTAAACTGCTTAGAGAGGGTTGTAAAAGTACTATGAAGCGGTATATAAGTCTAAATGCTATTGCTATTTCTTCCTTCCTTCCTTTTCCTTCCTTCCTTCCTTCCTTACTGACTTACTTACTTTCCTCCCTCCTTCCTTCCCTCCCTCCTTCCCTCCCTCCTTCCTTCCATCCATCCTTCCTTCCTTCCATCCATCCTTCCTTCCTTCCATCCATCCATCCTTCCTTCCTTCCATCCATCCTTCCTTCCATCCATCCATCCATCCATCCATCCATCCATCCATCCTTCCTTCCATCCATCCTTCCGAGGTGGGTTAAATGAGGACCCAGATTGTTGGGGGCAAATAGGCTGATTCTGTAACTGCTAAATGCTATTGCTAATTTCAATGCAAGCAGTCAGGATGCCAATCTCATTTAAAGTAGGCAAATGACCCTCTGCCCCTTCCCCCCAGCCTTGACCATCAGAAAAAGGGGGGAAAGGGAGGCGGGAGACGATTTTTAATTCTAGCGGAAAGGGAAGAGCAGAGAAAGAGGAGCAACTGCAAAGCCAGAGAACAGAACAAACGGGGGGGGGGGGGGAGAGAAGTCCCTGCTAATTACTTTGTACAAGCCAGCAATTAAGAGAAGCCTATTTGCATGCGAACTCTAATGAGTGCCTCTAGGAGCTGCCCTACGTGTGGCTGGATGGCGCTGGAACATTCAAGGCGGCTCCACAGTGAGGGAAGGAGCAGGATGGCTGGGAGATTGTCCATGACCCCCCACCACCACCACCAATTAGCCCCACAAGTGAATTAGGCGGCTTAAGTCAAAGTCCAAGTTGCATGGGTCAAGTTCATGCCATGACTTGCCGTCTGGGGTCAACTTCCCCTGGGGAGAAAGTGTGGCCGGGTGGGTTTTCTCTCCAGCACATAGCGTACAATTTTTCTCTCTTTTTTTGCTAGAATTATTTCCCCCACCCCAAATAAAAGATGCTGCAGGATTGGCAAAGGGGGCAGTTTGGGTCTTGTGGATACTAAAAGGACGAGACTTCCCCAAAAGTTTGGCAGATTGAATCTCAGCAGGTTCAAGGTGGACTCAGCCTTCCTTCCTTCCTTCCTTCCCTCCCTCCTTCCTTCCTTTCTTCCCTCCCTTCCTTCCTCTCTCCTCCCTCCTCTTCCTTTGTGTCATTTCTTCCCACCCTTCCTATTTTTCCTTCCCTCCTTCGTTTCTTTTTTCTGACTGAAGGTCAACTCAACTTTCCGTCCTTCCAAGGTCGGTAAAATGAGGACCCAGATTGTTGGAGGCAAGAGGCCGATTCTATAAACTGCTTAGAGAGGGCTGTAAAAGCACTGTAAAGCAGTATATAATTCTAAGTGCTATTGCTATTCCCTCCCTCCCTCCCTCCCTCCCTCCTTCCTTCCTTCCTTCCTTCTGAGGTGGGTCAAATGAGGACCCAGATTGTTGGGGGCAAATATGCTGAGTCTCTGTAAACCGCTAGAGAGGGCTGTAGAGCACTGGTCTAAATTGCTATTGCTATAACTTTGCTTTAGGACCAAATTGCCATTGTGGTTGCTAAACAAGGACCGCCTGTAAATGCCTAGTTTTCCAGAAGAGGCTAAGACTCCCAAGGCTCTTCTTGCGATTCAAGGAAGCAAACAAACCCAAGAGAGGCCGATGGGACTTCTGCCAAGCCAGGTCAAACGCCATTAAAGAGATGAGTTTCCTTATCGGGGGATTTGATCGGGAAAGCATGAAAACAGGAGCCGTAATCTTCGGCGCCAGGTGGAAGGGCCGAAAGGCAGTCAGGAGCTTCTCAGCCTCATGAAACCCAGCACGATGTATTGACTGGGGGGGCTTTAAACGCGCCTCTCCTCCATAACAAGGGAGCCATTTCCCCTAATTGCTTTCCCCTGGCAGAGGAAGGTGTTATGAATTCGGCAGCCGATAAGGTAAGCTGCTCCGGCTCGGCTGGCGAAGGAACCCGAGTTGCAGCTGGGCAGCTCTCCTGCTTTCCTCCAACAAGGCAAGGGAGGCCCAAGGTGACCTCGGATCGGTCTGGGCTCATTTCCATCTCTCTGTCTCTCCCCCCCCCCACTCCACACACAAAGAACCACAATCCCCAAGGCTTGTTCGTAAACCACAAATCTAAAGCCTGATTTGGTTGGATTGGGTTGGTTCAAGTTGGGTTGGGTTGGGTTGAGTTGGGTTTCGATTGGGTTGGTTCAAGTTGGTTTGGTTTGGTTTGGGTTGGGTTGGGTTGGGTTGGGTTGATGTTGGTGTTGGTTTGCTTTGGTTTGCTTTGAGTTGGTTTGGTTTGGGTTAGGGTTGGGTTGGTTATTGGATTTATATGCTGCCCTCTCCAAGGACTCACAACATATAAAAGAACAATGTGATGCAAATCCAAATCCAATTAATATGAACCCACTAATCTAAACTAAAAACCCCATTATATTAAAAAATCAATCATACCCATTCAACAACAACATACATACCAATCGTCAGCCAGGGGGCTAGAGTCTAATGGCCCCAAGCCTGGTGGCATAAATGAGTCTTTAGACACTTGCAGAAGGTGAGGATGCTGGGAGCAGTGTGAATCTCTGGGGGGAGCTGATTCCAGAGGGCTGGGGTCCCCACAGAGAAGGCTCTTCCCCTAGGTCCCACTGAGCAACATTTTCTAAGTTGATGGGACCTGGAGAAGGCCGACTCTGTGGGATAGAACCGGTCGCTGGGATTTGTATTTTAACCACAATACTTGTTGTAAGCTGCCCTGAGTACCGAGGTATTGGGTGGCATAGAAGTAGAATAGGATAGGATAGGATAGGATAGGATAGAATTCTTTATTAAGGAAAATAAGGCCTGGGATTGTGGAATATTAGGTTGAATGTGTGTTTTTAATTGGGTTATTAATAAATGTCATTATTGTTTTAGAATCTGTTTTTACTGTTTTAGAATTATTTTTATACGTTGGAAGCTGTCGAGAGTCCTTTGGGAGTTATAAATATGATAGGTAGGTAGGTAGGTAGGTAGGTAGGTAGGTAGGTAAGTAAGTAAGTAAGTAAGTAAGTAAGTAAGTAAGTAAGTAAGTAAGTAAGTAAGTAAGTAAGTAAGTAAGCAAGCAAGCAAGCAAGCAAATAAGTAGATAAAGTCCTTTGCAAAACTTCCCCACCCTCCACTCCTCCCCTGTAGGCAGAATCCCACCAGGGAGGTCCTGGATCTTTGGCAGAGCTAAGTTTCAAATGCTTATTTTTGAGAGAGAAGTCAGAGGCAGAAAAACCCCAAGCAAGGAAGGCTTTGGGTTTTGTTCCTCGTCAATCACACCTCTTCTTCCCCTGTACCCACCCCAATCCACAGAGATGCCACCCTGGACTACCAATACCATTGTTCCCTGCGTTGTCCATAAGGGCCTATTGGGCTGGGAAGGATGGATGGGTTGTGGTTGAAGTGTCATGCAGTGAAATTACATTGCTCCTTTGGCGCCCCCTGCTGGGGATTCGAGGGAAGGAGAGACCAACGTGAAGGATGGGCAGAGCATTTTTGAGGGATCCAACCCAAAACTCCACTGGACATTTTTTTCTCCAAGAAGGTCCACCAATCAGATGCCTACAGAAATGCCCAAAGCCCAACTTTCATGGTTGTCCCAAAGGGGCATTTTTCAGGAGGAAACTGGACTTTTTGGGTTTCCTTTGAAGACATTTTCCTTCTCATAGAAACATAGAAACATACATAGGTTGTAAGGAACCAGGCTCAGCAGAATAGCCGGCATAGAAACATAAAAACATAGAAGACTGACGGCAGAAAAAGACCTCATGGTCCATCTAGTCTGCCCTTATACTATTTCCTGTATTTCATCTTACAATGGATCTATGTTTATCCCAGGCATGTTTAACTTCAGTTACTGTGGATTTACCAACCACGTCTGCTGGAAGTTTGTCCAAGGATCTACGACTCTTTCAGTAAAATAGTATTTTCTCATGTTGCTTTTGATCTTTCCCCCAACTAACTTCAGATTGTGTCCCCTTGTTCTTGTGTTCACTTTCCTATTAAAAACACTTCCCTCCTGGAGCTTATTTAACCCTTTAACATATTTAAATGTTTCGATCATGTCCCCCCTTTTCCTTCTGTCCTCCAGACTATACAGATGGAGTTCATGAAGTCTTTCCTGATAGGTTTTATGCTTCAGGCCTTCCACCATTCTTGTAGCCCGTCTTTGGACCCGTTCAATTTTGTCAATATCTTTTTGTAGGTGATGTCTCCAGAACTGGACACAGTATATTCCAAATGTGGTCTCACCAGCGCTCTATATAAGGGGATCACAATCTCCCTCTTCCTGCTTCTTATACCTCTAGCTAGCATATATGTTAAGTGTTAGATGCTTAGGTTCTGATACCAAAGTAACCTACGGTATATATTATAAAGCTGTATGTTCCTGTATGTTATGTTTTTGTTTGTATGGGGGTTTTTTGGTCTTTGTTTTTGTTGTTTCAAATGTAAATATTCAATAAAGATTTTGTTTTTTAAAAAAAGAAGATTGACAGCAGAAAAAAACCTCCTGGTCCATCTAGTCTGCCCTTATACTCTTTCCTGTATTTTATCTTAGGATGGATCTATGTTTATCCCAGACAGGTTTAAATTCAGTTCCTGTTGATTTACCAACCACGTCTGCTGGAAGTTTGTTCCAAGGATCTACCACTCTTTCAGTGAAATAATATTTTCTCACATTGCTTTTGATCTTTCCCCCAACTAACTTCAGATTGTGTCCCCTTGTTCTTGTGTTCACTTTCCTATTAAAAACACTTCCCTCCTGGACCTTATTTAACCCTTTAACATATTTAAATGTTTCGATCATGTCCCCCCTTTTCCTTCTGTCCTCCAGACTATACAGATTGAGTTCAGGAAGTCTTTCCTGATCAGTTTTATGCTTAAGACCTTCCACCATTCTTGGAGCCCGTCTTTGGACCCGTTCAATTTTGTCAATATCTTTTTGTAGGTGAGGTCTCCAGAACTGAACACAGTGTATTCTAAATGTGGTCTCACCAGCGCTCTATATAAGGGGATCACAATCTCCCTCTTCCTGCTTCTTATACCTCTAGCTAGCATATATGTTAAGTGTTAGATGCTTAGGTTCTGATACCAAAGTAACCTATATATTATAAAGCTGTATGCTCCTGTATGTTATGTTTTTGTGAGGTTTTTTGGTCTTTGTTTTTGTTGTTTCAAATGTAAATATTCAATAAAGATTTTTTTTTTAAAGAAGAACATTGACGGCAGAAAAAAAACCTCCTGGTCCATCTAGTCTGCCCTTATACTCTTTCCTGTATTTTATCTTAGGATGGATATATGTTTATCCCAGGCAGGTTTAAATTCAGTTCCGGTGGATTTACCAACCACGTTTGCTGGGAGTTTGTTCCAAGCATCTACTATTCTTTCAGTCAAATAATATTTTCTCACCTTGCTTCTGATTTTCCCCCCAACTAACTTCAGATTGTGGCCCCTTGTTCTTGTGTTCACTTTCCTATTAAAAACACTTCCCTCCTGAACCTTATTTAGCTTTTTAACATATTTAAATGTTTCGATCGTGTCCCCCACTTTCCTTTCTGTCCCCCAGACTCTACAGATGGAGTCCATGAAGTCTTCCCTGGTAAGTTTGATGCTTAAGATCTTCCACCCTTTTTTGTAGCCCGTCTTTGGACCCATTCCATTTTACCCAAAAAGCTCTCTTCTAAACATCTGTGGAGATCCTCAGTCCTCCAGGTGTGGATAAGGTTAGGGAGACAGAGCTGGAAATCAGGTAAGACAGGAGGAGCCCCAAAATAATAAGGCCTCCCCCAAAATAAGGCCAATTTCTGCGTCCAAAAAAATATAAGACAGGCTCCTATTTTGGGGGAAACAGGGTAATTCCAACTGATTTCAAACCGCTGCCTCCTTTTTTAATTTGTTATAAAACAACTTTACAAGTTTTTAAGGCAGCACGCTCATTTTCAACTGTCCTTATTTTTCTCCAAAATGCTTCGGAAACAATCAGATCTCCACAGTGGGGAAATTGGGTCACGGGCAAGAGAGAAAGATTTGTTGTCGTTAAAGGAGGACTAACAATTGCACACAGCAGCAGCAGAAAGACAAACACACACACACACACACACACACACACACCGAGTAAAACTTGCAAATATTTCCCCCCCTGCTGAAATCAAACATGCTGGATTCCAGGATGGGCACACACACACACACACACACACACACACACACACAAAATTTCCCACTGTGAATATCGGATTGTGCTGCAACCCAACAAGACCGACACAGACTTCAGAGGAGAATCAGAACTGCAGAAGAAACAATGGCTGCCAACCTGCCTTGCATTGAGGACCTGGATACTGCACAGGTCAAAAAGAGGGCGGGGAAAATATTGACTGACCCCTCGCATCCTGGACACAAAGTGTTTCAACTCCTACCCTCAAAACATCACTATAGAGCCCTGCACACCGAGACAACTAGACACAAGGACAGTTTTTCCCAAACGCCATCACTCTGCTAAACAAATAATTCCCTCAACACTGTCAAACTATTTACTAAGCCTGCACTACTATTACTACTAGTTTTTTCTAATCATTCCTATCACCCATTTCCTCCCACTTAAGACTGTATGACTGTAACCGGTTGCTTGTATCCTTAAGATTTTTATTAATATTGATTGTTTCCTGATTGCTTATTTGACCCCTATGACAATCATTACATGTTGTACAACATGATTCTTGAGTGCACCAAAGACAAAATTCCTTATGTGTCCAATCACACTTGGCCAATAAAAAATTCTATTCTATTCTATTCTATTCTATTCTACTCTATTTATTATTCTACTCTATTCATTATTCTACTGTCTTCATTATTCTATTCTACTCATTACGCTATTCTATTCTATTCTACTCTATTCATTATTCTACTCTATTTGTTATTCTATTCTACTCATTACGCTATTCTATTCTACTCTATTCATTATTCTACTCTCTTCATTATTCTATTCTACTCATTACGCTATTCTATTCTATTCTACTCTATTCATTATTCTACTCTATTCATTATTTTATTCTACTCATTACGCTATTCTATTCTATTCTACTCTATTCATTATTCTACTCTGTTCATTATTCTATTCTACTCATTACGCTATTCTATTCTATTCTATTCTACTCTATTCATTATTCTACTCTGTTCATTATTCTATTCTACTCATTACGCTATTCTATTCTGCTCTATTCATTATTCTACTCTATTCATTATTCTATTCTACTCATTACGCTATTCTATTCTATTCTACTCTATTCATTATTCTACTCTATTCATTATTCTATTCTACTCATTACGCTATTCTATTCTATTCTACTCTATTCATTATTCTACTCTATTCATTATTCTATTCTACTCATTACGCTATTCTATTCTATTCTACTCTATTCATTATTCTACTCTGTTCATTATTCTATTCTACTCATTACGCTATTCTATTCTATTCTATTCTATTCTACTCTATTCATTATTCTACTCTGTTCATTATTCTATTCTACTCATTACGCTATTCTATTCTACTCTATTCATTATTCTACTCTATTCATTATTCTATTCTACTCATTACGCTATTCTACTCTATTCTACTCTATTCATTATTCTACTCTATTCATTATTCTATTCTACTCATTACGCTATTCTATTCTATTCTACTCTATTCATTATTCTACTCTATTCATTATTCTATTCTACTCATTACGCTATTCTATTCTATTCTACTCTATTCATTATTCTACTCTGTTCATTATTCTATTCTACTCATTACCCTATTCTATTCTATTCTATTCTACTCTATTCATTATTCTACTCTGTTCATTATTCTATTCTACTCATTACGCTATTCTATTCTACTCTATTCATTATTCTACTCTATTCATTATTCTATTCTACTCATTACGCTATTCTATTCTATTCTACTCTATTCATTATTCTACTCTATTCATTATTCTATTCTACTCATTACGCTATTATATTCTATTCTATTCTACTCTATTTATTATTCTACCCTATTCATTATTCTATTCTACTGTATTCTTGACAAATGTATATTTACACTGAGAGCATCTGCACCAAGGACAAAACTCCTTGTGTGTGTACAATCATACTTGGCCAATAAAGAATTCTATTCACTCCTAGCAAAGAGGACACCGAACCTGGGAAGGGTTTGTGTGTTTCCGCCGAGCCCCCAAAATGACGCATTGTTCCTAGTGCAGCCACACACAAACAAACACAAACACACACACCCTCCTTCTGGTTCCCTGACCGAGTTCCCGAAAACCTTTGTGTAACAGAGTCCCAGGGAGCCTTTAGATACCTAATTTTAGCTCTTCCTACCCTAGACGTTTTCTGTCCTGCTTTGCCAGGTGTGAGAACTTCTGCCAGTCCAGTCACCCTATTGTCGCTTCACAGCTGGCAGGAGAGCACAGCATGGGTGACCAATGTTCTCGGCCCTCGATTGAAAAAATTTCCATGGCCACCGCTTCCCTCGCCCGGTTTCGATCCTCGGTTCCTCTCGGTCGATGGCCATTAAAAGCAAACCTTTAAAGGGAACTGTCGCGGATGACAAAAATCTTAACAAAAGCAGGCCTGGTGTGCTGGACAACACACAACGCGGAAGGCGGCGTTGCCTGGAGAAGGGAGGATCCCAAACGGTCTCCCAACTGACGGGGAGAGAAAAGACGGGACAAGAGTTATCTAAGAGGAAGGAGAAGAGAGAAAGAAACTCGAAACTCAGTTTCAAGTGGTGCTTCTCTATTACAGTATTTTCTTTTATGTTAAAAACTCCCAGAATTCTTGAGCCAATCATGCTAGCTCAGGAATTCTGGGAGTTACATAGAAACATAGAAGATTGACGGCAGAAAAGGACCTCCTGGTCCATCTGGTCTGCCCTTATACTATTTCCTGTATTTTATCTTAGGATGGATCTATGTTTATCCCAGGCAGGTTTACATTCAGTCACTGTGGATTTACATACCATGTCGGCTGGAGGTTTGCTCCAAGCATCTACTACTCTTTCAGTAAAATAATATTTTCTCGCGTTGCTTCTGATCTTTCCCCCCAGATCTCCCCTCAGATTGTGCCCCCTTGTTCTTGTGTTCACTTTCCTATTAAAAACACTTCCCTACTGAACCTTATTGAACCCTTTAACATATTTTAATGTTTTGATCATGTCCCCCCTTTCCTTCTGTCCTCCAGACTATACAGATTGAGTTCATGAAGTCTTTCCTGAGAAGTTTGATGCTTAAGACCTTCCACCATTTTGAAGTCAACATGTCATAGAAGAGCCAACTTTGCCGACTCTTGTGCTACTGAAACTGTTGCCAAACCATTGCCAACTTTTTGATTTCTGAGAATGTCTGACTCCATGGGGAGCTCTCCTTGGTTCTGAAAATTGCCTTACTTATCCTTGGGCAGCTTGAATGCACCTCTCAATCTGCTGCCCTCCATATGGACTGGGAGTCTTTGCTCACGGTCACATATGCCTTTATCACCTCGAGGTTTGACTACTGCAATGCTCTCTACATGGGGCTACCTTTGAAGAGTGTTCGGAAACTTCAAGTTGTCCAAAATGCAGCCGTGCATGCAGTTATGGGCCTCCCAAGACATGCCCCTATTTTGTCATCACTCCACGGACTGGATTGGCTGCTGATTGGTTTCCGGACACAATTCAAAGTGTTGGTTATGACCTATAAAGCTCTACATGGCATAGGACCAGACTATCTCCGAGACCGCCTTCTGCTGCATGAATCCCAGAGACCAGTGAGGTCCCACAGAGTTGGTCTCCTTAGGGTCCTGTCGACCAAACAATGTCAGCTGCCCTTGCCTAGGGGAAGAGCCTTCTCTGTGGTGGCCCCGGCCCTTTGGAATCAGCTCCCCCCAGAGATTCGCACTGCCCCCACCCTCCTTGCATTCCGCAAGAGTTTAAAAACACATCTTTGCTGCCAGGCCTGGGGACATTAGACCTCCCCCTGTCCAGCAAATGTTGTTAGTGTGATTGCTGAATGAATGAAAATGAATGTTTTTAAAGTTAGAATTTTAAGAACTTTTTAGTATATTAATTGGATAACTGCACTGTTACGTTTCGCTATATGTTGTGAGTCGCCCCAATTAATAAATATGGGCAGGAATTGTCACTCCGTCACTAACGGGTACAATCAGGTACGCAGAAGTGGTAGAAAAAAATTGATTTTTTTTTTCTTTTTCCCCCTTCTGGGCTCTGGGTATGTTTTTCCTATCCCAATAAATGAGGTTGGATGTGTATAATTTGAGAAAAGCTGTGCGTGCATATATGTACATACACAGAAAGTTTATATAGTAGATAATGCATATTTTTGTGCACCTGTGTGTAATATGTATGGCGTAGATACATAGAGTTAAAGAGTATATTTTGCATGTTCAGTCATAGTAAATAGAGAGGGAAATCACATCTCTTTGAGGCAAGGAGACCCCAGGCACCCTAACCCTAACCTTTGATGTGAGTGACATCAAGTTGGCCACCTTTAAGTCAGTCACATGACCTTTAAGCCACCACCGGTCACATGACCGTCAAGCCACTCCCACCTGGTCACATGGCCGGCAAGCTACACCCACAAAATAAGCCACGCCCATAGTGTGGTAGTAAAATTCTTTGTAGCCCTTCACTGATTCCCCTCCCTCCCAAAAACCCCCATCCCATAAGAAGACCCAGGATCCAAATTTTTATCATCCTGAAGTCCTTCTTGGGTGTTGTAGGTTGAAAACGTGACCGGAGTTTGGTACTTACCAGATTCCAGAACAGGGGATTGAAAGCGATGGAGAGGACAGCCGCGATAAAATAGGGGTCGGTCACATTCACGTAATCAGAAAGCAGAGTCATAGCCGTGAGATCGACCTGGGAGAGACATTGAGGGTCAGTTGGCTCACAGCCAGGAGAAGCCCCTCCACTGAGTCCAAAAGAGATTCCAAACCAGGATTTGAAATTCACAGTAACCTAAACCCTAAATCACAATCTTTTTTTTTGTTTTCTTGTTGTCAGCCGCTCCGAGTCCTCGGAGAGGGGCGGCATACAAATCTAATAAATAACAACAATAATAATAATAATAATAATAATAATAATAATAATAATAATAATAATTAAAGAAAACATAATAATAAACACACCAGACATTGTGATCGTGGAGAAAAAGAAAGTATGGATCATCAACATCGTAATCCCAGGCGACAGCAGAATTGAGGAGAAGCAGCTAGAGAAATTAGTGAAATACGAAGATCTGAAAATCGAGCTGCAACGACTCTGGCATAAGCCCGTGAAAGTGGTCCCAGTGGTCCTTGGCACGCTGGGCACAGTACCAAAGGATCTCAGCGGACACTTGAAAACCATCGGAATTGACAAAATCTCCACCTGTCAATTGCAAAAGGCCGCTTTACTGGGATCGGCAAACATAATTCGCTGCTACATCACTCAGTCCTAGGTGCTTGGGAAGCGCCCGACTGGTGATGAAATACGAAATCCAGCATAGTGATCTCGTTTGCTGTGTTGTATTGTTGATGATAATAATAATAATAATAATAATAATAATAATAATAATAATAATAATAATCTGCATTTAGACAGTCCTGTAGCCATGGTCTGGGCCAGTAATGGCGAGGCTTTTTTTATTTGCATGCCATAGGGTGTGCTAGCATGTGCTACCTGTGGCACGCATGCCATAGGTTCACCATCACGGGTCTTGGCATTTCCCTCGTTCTCCAGCCTCTTAAAGTGCAGCCAACATCAAGGTTTCAAGCAAGGGTCAGCCACTGAAAGTGACACTGCAAAGAACGAGGACTTCAAACCCACTTCGAATCTTGAGTCCACCTTGTCATCCTTCCAAGGTGGGTCAAATGAAGACCCGGATTGTTGGGGGCAAGAGACTGACTCTCTGCAAACCGCTTAGAGGGGGCTGTAAAAGCACTGGGAAGCACTATATAAATCTAAATGCTGTTGGTATTGCTAATTGCCAGGATTTTGGGAGTTGGAATCCAGAGGGCTTAAAGTTGCCCAGGTTGGAGAGCCCTGGTCTGCGTGGCACGTCTACCTGCACGATTGTTTTGGAAGGTCCAGTTCAGGCTAATAATTAAGCTTATTATCTGGATGCTTTTTACTTTGGCAGGTCCAAGCTGATCCAGACTATTTAACAAATAACATGAAAGGAAAGGAAAGGGAAGGGAAGGGAAGGAAAAGGAAGGAAGGAAGGAAGGAAGGAAGGGAAGGGAAGGGAAGGGAGGAAAGAAAGAAAGAAAGAAAGAAAGAAAGAAAGAAAGAAAGAAAGGGGTGAACTGTGCAGTGAGACGGTGGGGAAAGCGAGTCGAATGCTTGGCTGCATAGTTAGAGGTATCACAAGCAGGAAGAGGGAGATTGTGATCCCGCTATATAGAACACTGGTGAGACCCCATTTGGAATAATCCTGTGCCAGTTCTGGAGACCTCACCTACAAAAAGAGATGGATCAAATTGAACAGGTCCAAAGACGGGCTACAAGAATGGTGGAAGGTCCTAAGCATAAAGACTTCATGAACTCAATCTGTCTAGTCTGGAGGACAGAAGGGAAAGTGGGGACACGATCGAAACATTAAAATATGTTAAAGGGTTAAATAAGTTTCAGGAAAGAAGGGTTTTCAATAGGAAACTGAACCCAAGAACAAGGGGACGCATCTGAAGTCAGTTGGGGAAAAGATCAAAAGCAACATGAGAAAATATTATTTGACTGAAAGAGAAGCAGATGCTTGGAACAAACTTCCAGCAGATGTGGTGGGTAAATCCTCAGGAACTGAATTTAAACCTGCCTGGGAAAAACATATATCCATCCTAAGATAAAATACAGGAAATAGTAAGGGCAGCCTAGTTTGACCTGCAGTCAATCTTCTATGTCTTCTATGTTTCAAAGAAAAAAAGAAAGAAAGAAAGAAAGAAAGAGGGAGGGAGGGAGGGAGGGAGGGAAGGAAAGAAAGAAAGAAAGAAAGAAAGAAAGAAAGAAAGAAAGAAAGAAAGAAAGAAAGAAAGACACCCCAACCCTCATGGTCATTTGATCTGGGTCAGAGTTTCCCTAAAGTCAATGAATGTTTGGTCTACTTTTCTGATGTGGCAACTACACTGTTGACTTTTCTGCCTCACTGCTTGGTCTCTTTCCCCTCCTGCCGATAAAACCCAAAGTTTTCTCAACTTCTTTGTGCACTTTTAAGCGGGGGGGGGGGGGGGAGACAGAAAGATCTCGGGCTTTCCTTGAATGGAAGGGTGGGGGCAGAAGACTTTACCCCCCCCCTTGGGTCAAGAAGACCATTTTGAAAGGGGGAGGGGGGATTCCGAGAGAGAGCCAAGGCGACTTTACATTGTTGCCAGGAAGAAAAATAATAACATCCTTTGGAAACAAAAATCGGATAAACAGGAGCCGATCAATGCAGGGGAGAGAATGTGGGGTTTTGATTATTTAGTTTTTTGCAGCCACCCCCCAGGAAAAAGCCCCCCGCCCCCTCCCTTGCTTCTTCTGCTTAGACCCCCCCGACTCAACTTTATAAATTTAATAAATTTAATTAAATTGAATTTTGGGAGTAGCGCAAAGCGCCAGGCTGACTTTCTTTAGTTTGGCTTGAGTTCTGCACACACACCCTCCCCGGATTTTCAAGGCATGGACACCCCCCACCCCCCAGGCCCGGCCTTTCATCTTTACACCCACACGCGCGCGCAATTGCGAAGCGTGCCTGTACCTTGCTGTAATCCACATTGTTGAGTCCTCCGCAGCACTCCAAGGGGAAGGGCATGGCATTCTCCCACCCACCCCCGTTTAAAGAGCCGGTTTTGCAACGCCTGGTTCCTCGGGGGACCCTCCCTTCCCGCCCCCCAGCCCAGAAACCCCCTCCTCCCTCCGCCCCATGGAAGCCAGGCCCCTCCACAAAACAAAACTGCTCCAATTTCCGTACGATTCCTTGCAAAAAGTAAAATAAAATAAAAAGTCCCGCAAAGGAGGCTGGGAAATTGAGTCCTCCTCCACCCCCCCACCCCCGAGATTGAAGTGCTGCGCTCGATGAGGAATCTAGCAGGAACTACAGCACCCAGAAGGCTGCGCGAGGTAGGCTGTCCGAGTGGGGGGGGCGACTTTCTTTTAAACCAAGCTAATGATTACTATTGATTTACTACTGTTTCTTTGTATATGTTGTGACTTGTGAGCCGCCCCGACTCCTCGGAGAGGGGCGGCATGCAAATCCAATTAAACCTTAAACCTGCAGCCCCCTCCGCCTTCTGGAAGCGGCCCCCCGCGAAGGTTTGACGTGAGTGGCATTGATTTGTCCACGTTGGGCATGTGTTGCGTTCATTCCAGCTTTCTTGTGTTCGCTTTCCTATTCCAAACACTTCCCTCCTGAAAACCCTTGAACCCTTGAACATGTTTTCAAATCATATTAGAGCTCTTTAAAGCCTTTTGAGCCATATTATTATTATTATTATTATTATTTATTTATTTTGTCCAATACACAATAATACACCATGAAGGTTATATATATAGTAGAGAAGATATAAAGAGATATAGGAGAGACTATACGACAGGGGATGGAAGGCACTCTAGTGCGCTTATGTATTAATTATATTAAATATAATATATTAATTAGATTTTTAGATGCATTTGTTATATTGCTTCTGATACGTTGTGAGCCGCCCCGAGTCCTCAGAGAGGGGCAGCATAGAAATCAAATTAATAAATATATAAATAAATATTGAAATGTTTCGATCCTGTCCCCCCTTTCCCTTCTGTCCTCCAGACTAGACAGATGGAATTCATGAAGTCTTTCCTGATATGTTTTATGCTTAAGACCTTCCACCCTTTTTGTAGCCCGTCTTTGGACCCATTCAGTTTGATCAATATCTTTTTGTAGGTGAGGTCTCCAGAACTGGACACAGTATTCCAAACGGGGTCTCACCCGCGGGATCACAATCTTCCTCTTCCTGCTTGTTATACCTCTAGCTATGCAGCCAAGTCTTCTACTCGCTTTCCCTACCGCCTGATTGCACTGTTCCCCCATTTGGAGACTGTCAGAAATCACGACCCTTCAATCCTTCTCCTCTGAAGTTTTTGCTAACACAGAACTGCCAACACAACATTCAGATTGAGGATTCCTTTTCCCCAAGTGCATTATTTTACATTTGGAAACATTAAACTGCAGTTTCCATTGCTTTGTTTTTGCTAACACAGAACTGCTGTTACTGACCTTTGTGGTTTTATTCCCGTTGTGGGGATGTGGCAGCTCAGGAGCGAGAGAGAGAGAAAGAAGAGACCAGCGGTTCAGTCCAGCTACTTCCAGGGCAGGATTGGACTTTGGCCCAACAGAGTTCCAAAGTGGGGAAACACAGGCGGGTGCCTGGCACGTTGGCAGAGCGGGCTGACTTTTAACGGGCACCAGAAGGGCTCGGCTTGTGTCTACGGAAGGCCTTGGGAAGAGTGAGAGGAGAGGGGGTTTCTCTTGGGAACTTTGGCATTGCTAACAAGGGAGGCGGGCAGACCGGTCAGCTCACCGTCCCGGGACGTTCCTGTATTAGGTTGCTTTTTATTGGCCAGGCTTGACTCAATGGAGGGTTACAGAGATAAGTTGGAAGAGGAGGGTTGCAGAGTTGGAAGGGGCTTGTAGTCCAAGCCCCTATGCCAGTGATGGCAAAGCTTTTTTTCCTTGGGTACCAAAAGAGCATGGGTGCGCCATTGCGCCTGCGCAAGTGGGCCACCACCCATAATTCAATGCCTGGGGAGGGTGAAAACAGCTTCCCCTGCCCCCTGGAGGCCCTCTGGAGTCTGGAAATGGCCTGTTTTCCAACTTCTGGTGGGCCCAGTAGGCTCGTGTTTTGCCCTCCCCAGACTCCAAAGGCTTCCCTGGAGCCGGAGAGGGTAAAAACGCTCTCAACCATCCCTCCGGAGGCTCTACCGGTTCTGAGCACCTGATTGTACCTGTCGGAGCCCATCACTGCACCAACATTGCCCTGTACCATTTTGGACAAATATCCACAAAGGAAAGTCTGCAAGAGAGGTGCCAACAAGCTGGAGGCCATGTTCTTGAATTAGAACCCAGGACCCAGAACGTTGGGTTGCTCTGAACCTAACACGGTTAGCTGTGTTTTACATCTGGGTGTGTCTGGCGTGTGCCAGGCGAGTTGGGCTCCTTCAGCGCCACAACCTCTCCGGTTGGTGGGTGTGCAAGTTTGGGTGTGCGAGAGGCTTATTTTTATCCTGCACCTGTTCCTCCATATAGACAGACGCTGGTTTAAAAATAGCTTCATTGAGAGAGGCGGGAAGCTGCGCCGACAGGCTCCAGACAGTGCTCGGTGCCTTCGGGTACCCAGTTTAATTTATGCGCCATAAATCTACGGTGATGCTTTCTGCTCTGGCCGCTGAATCAGGCAAACTGGAGGCTTCGGATTTGCAAAGGGCAGTGGCCGGGGGGGGGAGGGGGAGGAAGAGTGGGGGGGTGTCTCAGCAGTGATTTTTCAGCCCGGCTTCTTTGCCTTAATCATTCCGGAACTACTACTACTACTACTACTTCTTCTTCTTCATTATTGTTGTTGTTGTTATTGTTATTATTATTATTATTATTATTATTATTATTATTATTATTATTATTATTATTATTATTATTATTACTATTACAGTGGTACCTCGAGATACGAGTTTAATTCGTTCCGGACCTGGGCTCTTAAGTCGAGCAGCTCTTATCTCGAACGACTTTTCCCCATAGGAATTAATGTAAATAATTTTAATTGGTTCCAGCCCTCAAAAAACTCACAAAGTTAGTCTAAATTATGCAGAAAGACATGTTTTTAATGAAGAAATGTACATGTACATATAAATGAATAATGAAGTTTCTTTCACTTAACTTGTAAACTTTCTTAAACTTTTAAATTTACATATGTTCAACTTCTCTGCCACCCAATCCTGTAGGACAGAGGTCCCCAACCCTTTTTGCACCAGGGACCGGCTTTAAGCGATCAAGAGAGGAATGGGTGAATGAATGGACGGAGGGTGGGAAGGAAAGAAGGAAAGAGGGAAGGGACAGGAACAGAGGAAGGAAGCAAGGAAACTTATGAAAGGGGAGAGTAAGAGAGGAATGAGTGAAGGGAGGGAGGGAAGAAGGTGGGAAGGAGAAAGAAAAGAAGAAATAGAGGAAGGGAAGGTAAAAGAGAGAAAGAAAAAGAGCAAGAAAGAAAGCAAGAAAGAAAGAAAGAAAGAAAGAAAGGGGGAAGGGACAGGAACAGAGGAAGGAAGCAAGGAAACTTATGAAAGGGGAGAGTAAGAGAGGAATGAGTGAAGGGAGGGAGGGAGGGAAGAAGGTGGGAAGGAGAAAGAAAAGAAGAAATAGAGGAAGGGAAGGTAAAAGAGAGAAAGAAAAAGAGCAAGAAAGAAAGCTGCAAGCACCCCCCCGAGCCCCCCAGGCCGGCTGCAACCTTTTAAAACACGCGCGCCGCTTCGCAGCTGTCTCCTGAAGCCGAACGCGGAAGTTAGCGTTTGGCTTCAGGAGACAGCTCCTTGGCGCTTGTATCTCGAATTTGGGCTTGTAAGTAGAACAAAAATATCTCTCCCCTCCCAGCTCTTATCTCGAGTTGCTCTTAAGTAGAGCAGCTCTTATGTCGGGGTTCCACTGTACTATTATTATTATGTCAATGCAACACAGCAAACGAGATCACCATGCTGGATTTCGTATTTCATCACCAGTCGGGCGCTTCCCAAGCACCTAGGACTGCGTGATATAGCTGCGAATTATGTTTGCCGATCCCAGTAAAGTGGCCTTTTGCAATTGACAGGTGGAGATTTGGTCAATTCCAATGGTTTTCAAATGTCCGCTGAGATCCTTTGGCCCTGCGCCCAGCGTGCCAAGGACCACTGGGACCACTTTCGCTGGCTTATTATTATTATTATTATTATTATTATTATTATTATTATTATTACTGTTGTTGTTGTTGTTGTTATTATTGTTAATTGGATTTATATGCCGCCTTCTCCAAGGACTCGGGGCGACTAACAACATATAAAAAAGACAATATACATCGAAATCCAATTAATTAAAATTAAAAGTTACACCTGAAAACTAAAAAGCCAATTGAAATACACACATCCATTCAATCAACAAACCTTGGCCAGGGGGCTGGAGTCTAATGGCCCCAGGCCTGGTGGCATAAATGAGTCTTAAGAGTCTTTTTTCCTTGTTTTCCTCCTCTAAGCTGTAGGTGCATCTTATACACCGAAAAACATGGTATATGAATTTCAGAGTTCTCCCCCCCCTCTAAATAGTACATTCCCATTTTGTTTTTTACTTTAAAATAAGGTATGTGCAGTGTGCATAGGGATTTGTTCATAGGTTTTTTTTATAGTCCGGCCCTCCAACAGTCCGAGGGACAGTGAACTGGCCCTCTGTGTAAAAAGTTTGGGGACCCCTGCTTAAGACTCTTGCGGAAGGCAATGAGGGTTAGGGCAGTACAGATCTCTGGGGTGTGGGGAGCTGATTCCAGAGGGCTGGGGCTCCCACAGAGAAGGCTCTTCCCCTGGGTCCCACCAAGTGACATTGTCTGGTTGACAGGACCCGGAGAAGGCCGACTCTGTGGGACCGAACCGGTCGCTGGGATTCATGCGGCAGAAGACGACCCCGCAAGTAATCTGGTCCGAGGCCATGTAGGGCTTTATAGGTCATAACCAACACTTTGAACTGAGTCCGGAAACCAATTGATAGCCAATGCAGACCGCGGAGTGTTGGAGAGACATTTTTATTTATTTTATTTGTATTTATTTATTTTGTCCAATGCACAATGAGAGTTTTAGTGGGTATATATATATATAGAGGATATACTCATGGTAAAATATATCTAAGAAAGAATAGAAGAGAAGATATAGGAATAAAACATATCAATGAAAGAATAGAAGAAGAGATATAGGAATAGAGGGAAGGTATAGGAGATATAGGAGAGAAATAGGACAGGGGACAGAAGGCACTCTAGTGCACTTGTACTAGCCCCTTACTGACCTCTTAGGAATCTGGAGAGGTCAACCGTGGATAATCTAAGGGTAAAGTGTTGGGGGTTTGGGGATGACATGGGCCTGTCTGACTTGGATCCTCTGCCTGGTGTCTCCTGGTCAGCTCTGGAAGGAGAAACCGGCCCAGTTTCTGCCTCTGGACCTTTCTCGGCGCCCATTTCCTTGGAGCTAAAGTTCTGCCCACCTTCCTCTTCGCTCCCACGCTCGGGTTTTGCTCCAAAGCCGAACCTCGGCTGCCCTCTAGTGCTCCACAAATACATCCCAGAGCCTGGAGCACATTGATGGATCACCCAACCAGGGCAGGAATAACAGAATGACAGGGTTGGGAAGGGACCTTGGAGGTCTTTTAGTCCACCCCGTTTGCTCAAGCAGGAGATATGTGGAACAGCTTGCCACCAGAGGTTGTGAATGCCCCAACACTGGAAGATTTAAAGCCAATGTTGGATAACCCTCTGTCTGAAGTAGTGCAGGGATTTCCTGCCTAAGCAGGGGGTTGGACTAGAAGACCTCCAAGGTCCCTACCAACTCTGTTATTCTATTCTATTCTATTCTATTCTATTCCATTCTCTATTCTATTCTACTCTATTCTCTATTCTATTCTATTCTATTCTCTATTCTATTCTACTCTATTCTCGATTCTACTCTATTCTATTCTCTATTCTATTCTATTCTATTCTACTTTATTCTCTATTCTATTCTACTCTATTCTCTATTCTATTCTATTCTTTATTCTATTCTATTCTATTCTCTATTCTATTCTATTCTATTCTTTATTCTATTCTATTCTCTATTCTATTCTATTCTATTCTTTATTCTATTCTATTCTCTATTCTAGACATACCCAATTTCTGCACAGTCTTTGTGGCTCTACATTTCAACTCATCACCTCATACTGGAAGTCATTTGTGATGAGGGTCCACCCAGCGATTCACCCAGTTGTGGGTCATCATTGGACCCCTGGGACTACAACTCCCAGCACCCTCCAACCCAGGGCCAGACTTAAAGTTCTCCAGATCCATTAACGGTTAACTCGGCAGCCTGCTTGCCTTCCTCCCCTCCCCCCCTCAAATCCATTAAGGTCCTTAAGTGACGG